>NC_138129.1:34161390-34370471 GCF_964188305.1 Podarcis bocagei
GAGAGAGTAACAATACTATGAGTTAGGAAGTGATGTGAGCAGTGCTACAGCCACAGCAGGTATTGTAACCTTCCAATAGTTTGACTTCACCCCCAAAGGCACACTCCTCCATTGTCTCCCAACACAGTCGGATGCCAACAACAACAACAACAACAGGAGTGGTGTCAGTATTGCTGTCTGTGACAAGTGTTTTGAATTCTTCTTCACACAATGCCATATGAACCATTAGTTTTTCTTGCCATTGTTTGAAAGTAATCCAGTTTTCCTCATCTGGTCCTCTAGAGCTGGATTCATTTGTTCTCTCTCTCAACTCCAGCCTGCAAGCGTAGCCACACTCCCTTGTGAACAATCAAGCTTATTTCCCCACAAATGATTTTGAAGACAGTGCTGAGCTTTTACATTTGAAGTGGCTGTAGCTGAAATATTTCCCCTTGTTTAGTCTAGTAGTTACCATACTCCTAAAACTTATTTAAAATGTTGGCTCTTGGAGAAGTACTGCCTGTCTAAAACCAAACAGAAATAAGGTTAGCTGTATTTAAAAATTCTTATTTATGTTCCAGAGCAAACAAGTGAATAAACAAAATAAAACAACGTAAAGAAATGGGTTTTTAATTGACTGGCTGTTTTGGTAAACTTGTTCTCCTATGTTCTTATCATGTTTTTATTTATTTTTGTTGCTTTAAGCATATACTGAAAAACCAGTATATAAATGAATCACTTCGAGAGTTGATCAGACGTCAGGCTGTTTCCTTTACTTTAAGGATGGTTATTGTGGTTTGGTTGTTCAGGATTGGTTGATAGAAACAAACTATAGTGCACTGAGATTTGCTCAGAGGGCACTGCTACTCACCAATTAGCTTTTGTTCCCTGAAAGGAAACTGCCCTTTCTCCCTTACTCACCCTTAAACCTGGAACTGCTACCCAGCATGCCTCTGTGCAGCCACCTCCATTACTTCCTTCAAATTCCTCCTCAAAACTCATTTTGCCAGGAAGCCTTGTGACTAGAGCCCTCTCCCCTATAACATAACACAGCCTTCACCAACCAATGTTGCCCGCTGCACATTATTGGACTACAACTCCCATAAGTCCCAGGCAGCACAGCGAAGGCTGCTGTAACTAATCCAAAGTATGTGGTGTAACTGAAATATTCTTCCCCTGTTTATAGTTCTACCTCCATTTCTGTCCATTGTTTCCTTGCATTCATTTTTGGATTGAACGTCCCTCGGAACAGGGCTCTCAACACTGCTCTATGTAAAGCCTCCATAGACAGCGCTATAGCAGCCTTCTCAAACCTGATGGCCTGCAGAGGTTGTTAGACTGCAAATCTGATCCTCTCTAGCCAACATGGCCAATGGTCCAGGGTGGTAGGAGTTTAACACAGGGGTCAGCAAACTTTTTCAGCAGGGGGCTGGCCCACTGTCCCTCAGACCTTGTGGGGGACTGGACTATATTTTGGAAAAAGAAAAAGAACGAATTCCTATGCCCCACAAATAACCCAGAGATGCATTTTAAATAAAAGGACACATGCTACTCATGTAAAAACATGCTTATTTCTGGACCGTCTGTGGGCCGGATTTAGAAGGCAATTGAGCCTTAGTTTGCCTACCCATGGTTTAACATCACCTGGAGGCCCCCAGGTTCGGGAAGCCTGTACTGTATAGAAATCTGTGCTGTATAGAATAACGATTAGCATCCTTTGTCATTCAACTTCTTCACCATGTGCTGATTCTGCCTGGATCCATTCAAGCCATGTTTCCCAACAAGTGAACTATTCTACATCTTTCAGTTGTATAAATTTGTTGGTTCCAAAGCCCTCAGCAATCCCTCTCTCTTCTTTACCTACTGTCCTTTGGAATCTCCGTCCTGTGTGTGTAGGTGGCAGCACTGCCCTCTAGCGGAACACCAATCCCTCTTGATGACTGAGGTACCCTGGCAGCAAGATAACCAATCATGGCTTGAGAGGGGTCTACATGACCCAGAAGCTGTACGCCGGCTCCCTCGGCCAGTAAAGTGAGATGAGCGCCGCAACCCCAGAGTTGTTCGCAACTAGACCTAACGGTCAGGGGTCCCTTTACCTTTACTTTACACAAAGGCTCTCAGCACAGTGGCTCCTCTACTTTGAGTACTGTCTGAATTCCAAGAGGCTCTTACAATGTTGATATTAATTCATCTGTGGGTCAAACATTTTTAGAGAACTGGATTGTGTTGTTGGTAATATTTGCTCTTTCAATATTATGAAGTTTTAATGATCAGATGGTATGTCACCATGATATTAATTTTATGTGTTTGTGGTTTGTAAATACTTGGATCAATAAATAAAACCAGGAAAGTGTTAAATTTCATTTTTTAAAAATGAATAATTTATTATTACAAACCCCCTCCCCCCATTTTTTCTCTGTTTCAGAGACACTGGGGGAAGTTGTTTTCATTTACAACAGCATATTTCTTTCAGCATACTCCTCAAGCCTCTTTAAAAAAAAAGTGTCCATTCTAAAAACAGAGTCGAGAGTGAGCCAGTTTAAAATAGAAAGAATTGGGCATGATGAGACTCAAACTGAGGAGGGGAATCAAATTTACCAAAGAATGTCCTGCAATTTAATCCTAAGCATGTTCAATCACAAGCTAAGCCCCATTGAGTGCAATGGCAGATATTCCCAATACCCCCCTTTCCCAGGGAAAGAATTGCAACACTAGAGGAGCCAGAGTTTTGGAGAGAACAAGCCCAGCTCTCAAGAGGGGGCCTAGCAGTGTCAAGAGCCAAGGCAGGAAGTGGAACAGAACACAATCAGGGTGTTGGGGGATCATGATGAGAAGTCTTGTCTGCTTTCTGAGAGATGGTTCTTGATGGGCTTACCATGTGGAATATATGGACTGTTATGAAAACATGCTGAATCAAGAGTGGTCTTAAAACTTCTTCTTCTTTTAGAAATCTCCCAAAACAGTAGCCAGCATTTTGTGCTAAAGAAATGCACAAAATAGGGTAAAATGATTGTATCCACCTTCTGCATTGCTTCTAATCCTCTCTGTATATTGGAGGTAGCCAACATGGTGCCCTGCAAATGTTGCTGGACGACAGTTGCTGTGATCTCTTACCACTGGCCAAGCTGGCTGGAGCTCATGGGAGCTGTAGTCCACAAAATTTAGAGGGCCACTACATTAGCTGTCCCTACTGTATCCTTTCATCTGGATATACTCATCCTGCATTAATTAGTCTAACCCATTAACAGTGCATCCCTCCACTCAGAAATAAGCTCTACTGAGTTCAGTGGGACTTACTCCTGGTATCTGATATAGGATTGCAGCCACATAAGCACTTATACAAATAGACAACTCCCCTTGGCATTGAATTCCATAGGTTATTTTTACATTGTGCAAAGAAGTCCTTGAGATATCCTTGAAGTAGCTTTCTATTAGTTTCATTAGACTGGATACCACCATTCTTTTGTTCTGTGTAAACATGCTTAGCCTCTTTTTACTCACTCTTGCTGCATCATATAAGGTTTCATAAACTGCCGACGGTTTAAACTTTCCTTCCCTGTGTGCAAGATGATCCATGCTTATTTCAGAGGTGCTTTTGTGAAGAAGATACTGCAACTTAGTCAGTGCTGTCCTGTTCTTGACGTCATGCGAGCTGGATGAGAATAGGAGACTGCCCAAGTCTGCTTGTGCAAGGGAATCACCCAGACATGTTGCACTGGGGACTGTGTCAGTCTGACAAATTGATTACACAGACCCAGCTGTGCAAGTCCACTGGCACAAGGGTCAAAAACAAGAAGTATCAGGCATGTGGTAGCAGAGAAGCTGGACCATTGGTCTGCCCTGCCCATCACCTTTTTCTACATCATCTCCTGCTGTATCTCTTTCTGGCACGAAACATCTAGAATGGCACAAGTTATCCAAAAGGTTATCATACTTGATAAGACCTCTTGATTCCATTATTGTGGTCCCTACGAACTCTGTCAGTGTATGGGAACCTTGAGGTTCTTCAGAATCCCAAAATGCTGAAACCAGGCCAGGTAGTCTCCGGAAAGCTTCTCCCCAACCCCTCCCCTCCAAATCCATCCTGACCGAGGGGATACATGGATACCCGTACTTTTCTGACAGCAGATTTAAGTTCCTTGTAATCAGCTCACTGTTCTTGGCTCTTCTTATTTCACCACTCTGCTCTTGCTAAGATGCAGCTGTTCATCTCCACATAGGATCACCTCCATCCTGGCTATGCCTACAACACTGTGGTGCTCGGTGCATTCCACCCATCTAACAAAGAGCGGCAACTTAAACTTGCTTCTGGGTGATGATGTCACGAATGCATTCGTACAGATAAATGTACTTATCCTAGAGAGAGAGAAGCAGAGGGGGGCGGGATAGAGAGATTAGGAGCTCTGCTCTCATCATCTCCCATGGACAATCAAAGAATCTGTAATAATACTCCAAGGTGAAAAGGGAAAACACAGCCAAGGATTGCCATCAAAACAGGCCAGGAATTAGGTCCAGGAATTTACAGTGAACTAGGCAAGCATGTTCAGCTAGATCAAACTGCTAATGCAGCAGCAGGGGCACAAAAACACACTGTGGAACCCCTTATAGCTGCTCTATGGCTACAGGAAGCATGCAGGCTGCATATGTGAGCATCTCTGCAGCTAAGCAGCTTGGTCACCAGGGAGGGCCACATTCTTCTCCTCTGGCAATGTCAGGGAGCTCTAACTTGGTGTGTATGTGTGTATGCAATTTAAGTTGTATGGTACACCTGTGCTGCAGCTTTTGGTCTGTGATAAGTCCTGCAATACACAGGATTTCACTTAGAAGGGCTTGAGCACAATGCCCTCTAGTGGCAGAACTGCCACAAAGATCAGCTGATGTGGAAGCAGCCTAATACTGCAGTCTTGGGCATATGTACCTGACATACACAAACATTTTTATGCAGTAAATGTGCATTTGTCCCTCATTTACTGTATAGAGGCTGGACATCTGCCCTAGAGGTAGGACATATTCCCTGCAGAAGATACTGCTGCTGAGACTGCATTTTCCCAGCGCTTCAAATGGTTTGCCTAATGGTCAGGGGTCCCTTTACCTTTACAGAGGGAGGAGGAGGAAGCTCAATTGGGCTAGCAAAACTCATTACACTGTCATCCTCTAGTACAACTATTTACTTGAATCCATCCCCCAAAGTCTTTGGAGATTATGAACTCTCCCTTTCCTGCATAGCATCAAGACTACATCTAGCCTCTTTGAATTTTTCAAAAGATGAACAGCAGCAAAAAACGATCCCTACCCCCCAGTTTCTATTACATGCAGATGAAATAAATATCCCACAGAGTCAGAGTATGTGGGAGTATCCCACAAGGGATGGAAAATGCTTTGGTTGATGATATGGAAAAGCCTGAACTGAAAACCTTGTTGACATCCCTCTGGCTTTGGTGAAAGAAAGCAGGTCCAAAAGTATCTGTTGTGTGAAAGTTGCCCAATATTTCCCAGCTCTTCATGAATACGAGACAGATGGTGGCTGGAGAGGGGGAGAGGGCACTGAGCTGTAGAGACCCATCCAAGGGGCTTGCTAAATAAGATCAGACGGAGTCATGACTGGAATTACCTACTTCCTCACTTTGAACCACAATATTGGATGGCCATGCAAAAAGTGTACCCCAGTACAGTAAAGGGAAAGTCCATCAGGGATCCCATGTCCTCCTTGACTAGCTTTAGGGAGACAGAAAGCACAGGGGTCCTGCAGGAGAACAGAGCATGGAACAGCATAGTGTCCTTTGGCTACCATTGCTGCTCAAGCTTCCCTTTCTGCCCTTTACCTACCAGTGTTGGAGTCATGAGGCAGCAGCTCCTCACCAGCCTCAGAACAACACCATATACATCTACACTCTTCTCTCCTTTCAGCTGCTGCAGCAGAGTATCCAGGGCAATCAGCACCCCGATCGGGCCTACGCTGCCAGAACTGTGAAAGAAAAAAAATCAAATAATTTTTTTAAAAATAAACTAGTAAAAAAAATTAAAAAATAAACTAGTGCAGCCTTCAGCACAGGACAGCTCACAATACAATAAAATAATACCATCCATAAAACCATTAACCACTGGGCATTAGTTAAAACCAGGAGCTTATAATTCCTCACATCAACACAGCAAATGACAATCACAACACAGGTGATCCTACCAAAACATCAGCATCAACAAAAGAGCTGGATGGATGGGCACGTCTTGGTCACAAAAACTGAAGTCATGAGGCAGGGAGTTCCACATACTGGATGCCACTAGATAGAACCAGCAGGGGGTTGGATAGTAGCCCTTTTACTGATGGGTATCAGCTCAGTGAGATGGGAATACCTACATCTTATGATTGGCCTATGCCCTCACTGGTGCCATATGCAGCAGGAAAAGGGCTACCTGCTAAGAAGGGCTGCCTACTGGGCAAGAGCCCAAGGGTACCTGGAGAGGCAGGGCCTTACTTGCAATGCAGGACCAAGGGATTTGTTCTTTTCCGATATGGCACCAGTTGCCTGACAGTGGTGAGGAAGCCCACCAGGATCTCAGGGTCTGGAAATTCCTCTCCTTCCCCCAAAGGGAACTGGAACCGTTGCAGCAGCCTCTCCTTGGCCTTTTTCTCCTGACAAAGTAACAAAGACATTATGATAATTGATCCAGCAACTGTTTGGGAATGCGGTGTAGAGGGCAGGCCAATGCACAAATGAAGAATTCTGTGTAGCTCAAAAGCTTAGCTATGGTGACAAGGAGTTTCCCCCGCAAAACACACATGTCCAATGATATTGCTTTCATTGTTCCTCTTGCCCTTGCCCACGGCCCCATGGCTTCCCCCCACTATTTCCAACTCACGTACATATTTCAGTCTCAGCTGAGTGCATGGCCATCCTGAAATAACCTTCTCTGGGCCTTGCTGTATGGTCAACGTCTCTGTGCACACAGGTTCACCTTCAGAGGGCCAGCACGAGTTGTCTGGAGCCTACACACACACACACATAAAAAATAGGGGTTGTAGTTGCAGTTCCATTTGCCCTGACCACATGATGCCACCATTCAGATATAGCCTTCAGTTACATGGGAACCACTTGTGGAAAAGCAGTTCTTACGCAGCCAGGATTCTAAACGGCACAGCTCTCAGTTCCAGGCACCCAAACTGAACCTGTCCCATAGCTCTGTGCTATGGCCCCAGTGATTGCAGCTATCCCAGAAGGACCTGCCTCTATAAATCTGTGGTTCTGCATAATGCATAATGTGGATCTTACGGGGCTGTTCGTCTGTCCAGGTAGTAGAGTGATGATGGTGTGGACTCCATGTTCCCAGACCAGCCCCCAGAATTCCTCCAGGGCCAGTTTGTCAGGTCCTTCAATAGCTATATAGTCCTTGGCCGAGTTACAGCCCTGCCAAAAGAAAAAGAAAAACAGAGTCTCATTTAGCAGAGTTAGCAAAGTGCCAGCGGCAGAAGATAAGCCTGGTCTAAGCTTGGATAAGGGACGCGGGTGGCGCTGTGGGTAAAACCTCAGCGCCTAGGACTTGCCGATCGTATGGTCGGCGGTTCGAATCCCCGCGGCGGGGTGAGCTCCCGTCGTTCGGTCCCAGCTCCTGCCCACCTAGCAGTTCGAAAGCACTCTTAAGTGCAAGTAGATAAATAGGTACCACTCCGGTGGGAAGGTAAACGTTGTTTCCGTGTGCTGCGCTGGTGCAGGCTCGCCAGAGCAGCTTTGTCACGCTGGCCACGTGACCCAGAAGTGTCTCCGGACAGCGCTGGCCCCCGGCCTCTTAAGCGAGATGGGCGCGCAACCCCAGAGTCGGTCACGACTGGCCCGTACGGGCAGGGGTACCTTTACCTTTAAGCTTGGATAAGGATTACCCTAGCTACAGGAGTAAGCTGCAGGTTATGGTATCTGTAACTGGCTTATTCTCCCATGGGAAGTTAGGTGGAGATGAGTCACCAGGAGTTGCTGGCAACTTTAGTGACAGATCAGTGGGTGAAATGAAAGCATATTTTCTTTCTTTAAGTACAGTGGTACCTCGGATTAAGTACTTAATTCGTTCCGGAGGTCCATTCTTAACCTGAAACTGTTCTTAACCTGAGGTACCACTTTAGCTAATGGGGCCTCCCGCTGCCGCTGCGCTGCCAGAGCACGGTTTCTGTTCTCATCCTGAAGCAACGTTCTTAACCCAAGGTACTATTTATGGGTTAGCGGAGTCTGTAACCTGAAGTGTATGTAACCTGAAGCGTATGTAACCCAAGATACCACTGTACTTGTCTTAGACTAGATTTCTTGGTCTTGATAATCAAGGAATTTTGTGAACTAAACTACCTTAATAGATTGTTGAGGTCAGCCGGCTCCAGCCTGGTGTTCTTACATTTGGCCTTGCTGGCTGGGGCTGACGGAAGTGGTAGTCCAACAAATCTGGAGAGCACCAGGTTAAAGAAGGCTGGCCCAGGTACTTGCTGCTATATAGATTCCCAAACGAGGTATTACATTTTAAATTTACTTGCAGTATCCCTCATCTGGAAGTCAGCTCTCCATCCTCTTCCACTGTATTATCTCCTATACCCACCACTCGCAGGCTAGTCACAAAGTTCCCACAATGCACTATTTGCTTTTACTGTAATTACTTAACAATTATTTGTAACCAGTGATCGTGTACTTGGCCCTCCTTTGTCTCTGAATATACTTTTGCCAATGGAACCTCAAAAAGTGTTTGCCAGTTTTGCACAGTGGCACTTTAGCAGGTCTTGTATTAATTTCAGGGGTTGCAATAGATCAATCGGTAGTACATGAGACTCTTAATCTCAGGGTCATGGATTCGAGCCCCACAGGCAAAAATATTCCTGCAGTGCAGGGGGTTGGACTACATGTCCCTCGTGGTTCCTTCCAACTCTATGATTCTAAGAACTCACTATTTATTGAGTAGTTTTTGAACACTCGGGCTTATTTCCCTTGAAGTGGCATTCCTTTTACACTTGTACATTTTGTCCCAACTCTCCAGTTTATCAATATTATTTTGATTTCTAATACAGTGGTACCTCGGGTTAAGTACTTAATTCGTTCTGGAGGTCCGTTCTTAACCTGAAACTGTTCTTAACCTGAAGCACCACTTTAGCTAATGGGGCCTCCTGCTGCCGCCGGGCTGCCGGAGCACGTTTTCTGTTCTCATCCTGAAGCAAAGTTCTTAACCCGCAGCGTTCGCAACCCACGTCTGTGCGTTTGTGCATGCACGGGTTGCGATTCAGTGCTTCTGCGCATGCGCGATTGCCAAAGCCCGGAAGTAACCCGTTCCGGTACTTCCAGGTTTCAGCGGTCCGTAACCTGAAAGAAAGGCAACCTGAAGCGTCTGTAACCCGAGGTATGACTGTATGTGCTTTTCCTTGCTTTGGTGAGAGAGAAAAGGCTAGGTCATAGCAAGTACAACTCAACAGCTTGGCAGCTGCGGGTTGTGAACATGCATCCCACACAGATCACGCTCACAACCCGAGCGTCCACTGTACATTTATTTCATAACACTTCATTAAAAAGTATATACACCTCTTGATTGCAAAAGAAAAAAAAAACCCTCAAAGCAGTGACACAAGCAACTGATCCCTTCTATAGGAGTGCAGCATGCAACAAAGACATCTGGAGGCAACAACAGAGGACCCGAAAGGAGGGAAATGAAATTCATGGTGGACTCACAGGGATGAGCCAGACATTTGTGAGGTCTGAGAAGGGATCTCGATCCAGCTGCGAGAACTTCACTTTTGAGCGATCATCTGCAAAACAGCCTTTGTGAGAAGGTGGAGGGTTGGGTGACACAGTGCGTCAGGCACAGCGCAGTCCTGCACTGCAGAATTTCAGCTCAGTGCCTTATGCCCCGCCCGTGATTCATGCAAAACAACAATACTAACCACAAAACCATTTACTCACAAGAGTTCTTGCTTGAGGGAAGATTGATCTGTTGGTTGCCACTGCTAGAAAGTGGTACTGCTGAATTGACTTCCTCTTTGGCAGCCTCCAGGAGCATCTGCTGATGGGGAGAAGCAAAGTAGGAGAGAGAGAGAGAGAGAGAGAGAGAGAGAGAGAGAGAGAGAGAGAGAGAGAGATGGAGAAATAGGTTGGGGTGGACTTTTCACTATGATTGAGCATGCAGGATCGCTGACCCCAGAGTCAATGGTGGGTACTTTAATCATTGATACAGTTGCTAATGCAGAGATCTTCAAAACATTCATTCCGAAGAGTTAACTACATGCTACATGCAGCTGGATGTATATTTTCTCAGCTTGAGCCTGAGCTGCCCTCATGGTGATAGTCGTGCATCTCTGATGCGGCCCAATCTGGCCACCTACATGGCATGTGGAGTTGGAGCACCCTTAAAACCCAGCGTCCCTGTGTGCCAACCTCTTACCTCATACTCCCTTAGGAAGCCAGTGTTGGCCTTGGAACTGTTCTTTGCGTGGTGCTGAACAAAGTTCTTGAGAGGGACTGGATGGGAGCTTGAGAAAACATGAGAGATGGGTTTAATTATTCAGCTTCCCCATTCCATATCCCTCTAACATGAGCTGATGGCACAGCTGCATTGAAAAGAGAACAAGACACTGTGGTTCCAGGAGACTCCTTGCAACTCCTACTGAACAAGAAACCTCTGTTGCTATTTGAGGCAGGCCATGCCTATTTGCAATGAGTGTTGCTGGTCCCTATAGACCTTTCCAGATGATGAATGGGGAAACCAACCAACCAACCAACCAACCAACCAACCAACCAGTTTTCCCCCTTTGCATTATACTTGTGCTAGCTGTGATCCAGCAATGTAATAGCCTGTTTGCACATATGGGTGGGGAAGAAGGAGTAGCTTCATTTCTGGAGACAATAGCTATGTTAAGCAGGGGAAGGAGAGACTTATAGGAGAGAACTATGCATTCCACTGGTATGGAAAGGGAAATTGGGTATAAACCTACAGCTCCACTCCAGACAGGCCAATCTGTGGGTCTTCAGAGATCTTCTCTAGGATGCAGGTGTGCAGGAAAATGTACTGCCCCTGGAAGAGAAGAGCACACATTTTATGCACACAGAGACCCTGAAAGCACTGCAGTGCACCTTGAAATAGAAAGGCAACCAGATCTAATCATTATAATGTGCAGCTGGGAGCTTCAGGCCTCTATTCCTGAACTGGCACTGACTTGCCAAAGAACTGATCTTTCTACAGCCTCTATAAATGAAAGAAGCTGTTTGCAAACCAGTACATGCTTGTACCTCATCCTATGCTTATTTTTCAGTAGCTGCCCATTTTGTTCATTTACTTCTCCACATGCCCATAGAGGATGCCCAAAGGATCCCACCCCTTCACTGAAATTAGGCTTGAAAGAAGCATTCTCTTGTAGCCACTAGAATAGTTTGCCATGTGCTCTTGGTTGCAGTGTGTTTGTGTGTGTCTGTGTGCATGACAGCTTTTCTGGCTTGCCAATGTGCTTATGGACTCCAAGAGGTTGACTGCTCCTGCCATGTCTTGGGCGCTCCCCCAGGCCCCTGCTGTTCCTTCTAGTTTCTGTTGCCCATTGTGTCTCTGGCATCTTCTCCATCCCTCCGCATTGGCCACAAACACCCAGCAGAAAGGGTAAGGCCATCTTGTGTCATTGAATGATTCCCATGTCAGGGAAACCAGCGACCTGAGAGGCAGCTCTGAGTTTCTCACCAGTGTCTGAATCATCCGGTGGCGGTTCATCCGCAGGCTGTAAATGGTGTTGAACACATCCACCACCTTCTCGTACTTCATCTGCTGCAAGAGCCGATCCAGAGCAACAAAAGTCCCGGTGCGTCCCACACCTGCACTGCAGTAATACAGGGAAAGAAGAGGCTCTTTCACACAGCTCACCTTGGAGGCCTTCATTCCTTCTCATTCTGTGCTCCCTACCTTTTGTGACCCCAGCAGTCAAGGAATTTGGGCAAAGAGGACACCTGATCATGCCAACCATGGCAAGGCAATGATGTTTACCAACTGAATGATTTTATGGCAGCATTTTTCTTGATGTTTTGTTGCCTTTGCAGATTTTGGTAGTAATTGTCAGAATCTAGGGGGGTTGAAAGGCCAGCTGGCTCGGCCCCAGCTGGAGCATCTCGCCTCAGCCTTGCCGCTGCGGAGATTCATCAACCTCTGCTCCGATGTACATCAGTGACTCAAGCTTGCAGACTTGAGCACACTTTACTCAGCAGTGTAAACTGCGCAACAGAAGAGGCTTGAGGCTGTAGACACATACTAAACTATGCATTTATTATACATAAATCAAGACAAAGAAAACATGGCATCTCTCCTTGCCGTCTTCTCAGAGAGAGACTAAAAACAAAAGCAATGCAGAGCGGAAGTTCCGCTCATGCCAGCAATCTGTGCTGGAATGTAAACAGACATGTGACATGCAACAATCCCATGTCTGCAGCAAAGGATGGAATGGAATCCCAACATTAATAACCAGCCAAGTAGGTTGCCTGAAACTTACCTGCAGTGTACCAGCGTAGGCCCAGATTCCTTTGCACCCTGCATGTGTGCTCGCACCAACTCTATAAAGGCAATCATGGAAGCTGTGGACTCAGGAACACCATGATTAGGCCATGCTGTGTAGTGCAAGTGGGTTACTCTCCTTTCCATGTTTAGCCCTTCCTGTGTGATGAGAGATGCCCACATTAGTGCCCACAGAAGCAGCTCAGGCAAAGTCCTAAACCTGAAATTGCAAGAGAGGAAGCATCTGCCATTAAACTGCATGAGATCTGCTTCTGCTGAATTTGGGTACTACAACCAAGAAAGCTGGTCCACAAGCTTATGAAGCATGTACTCTTTATTCCAGATT
The DNA here is from genome assembly GCF_964188305.1 of Podarcis bocagei. Taxonomy (NCBI): domain Eukaryota; kingdom Metazoa; phylum Chordata; class Lepidosauria; order Squamata; family Lacertidae; genus Podarcis; species Podarcis bocagei. The sequence goes on from NC_138129.1 coordinate 34,174,196, forward strand.
TTCTCAACCGTCCGCAAAAGGTAAGAGCTTTGCCTTGTTTCCAGTCATAACGATTCCCTGGAGCACCGCAACGCTGCAGTTTATATTATATTTGCATTTTTGATTGGGCAAGATTATTGGGAGGTGCCATGGGGTATTTCTGGTCTCCTACTCACATGCTGGAGCTTGAACTCCCGTGTAGTCCACTCATCTGCAAAATTCTGAGCGAGCAGGTGGATGCTGATCTGCCCAAAAGAGGTGGGAGAAGTGTCCGAGGGCCAGTAGTATTCACACAGCACCTAGCAAGGGAGATGGAACTGCAATTAACATTTTCAAAGGAAATGGGAGCCTTGTTTCCTTATGTATTGCCCCTGGCTATCCTTGTGCAACGTGCTTGGTGGATTCTACAGTGCTGTGCCACAACACATACTATTTTCCCTGAAAACATACCACTTCGAATGCAGGAAATGTCAAAACCACTTTCACCGTGTTTTGGAGTCCCTACAGTGGTACCTTGGGTTACAGACGCTTCAGGTTGCAGACTCCACTAACCCAGAAATAGTACCTTGGGTTAAGAACTTTGCTTCAGGATGAGAACAGAAATCATGCAGCGGCGGTGAGGCGACAGCGGGATGCCCCATTAGCTAAAGTGGTGCTTCAGGTTAAGAACAGTTTCAGGTTAAGAACGGATCTCCAGAACGAATTAAGTTCTTAACCCGAGGTACTACTGTATCTGCACTCCTGTGTATAGTATGCTTGTCAACAATAACCACACAACAGGGGAGGGGTTCTCCCTCTTTCAGCCTTGGCATTTTTTGTGTGAGTAAGCAGCACAGTAAAAATAAATAAAAAGAATGGGATTGAGTTACAAATCTTAGCTTGTTATTATGTCACTATTTAAATGAATGATTAAATTAGATTGTTTTAATACCAGTTGCAGATTGTTTTGTGCTGATCGGTCAGTTTTTATGGCTATTTTATAGTTATATTTGGCGACTTGTAGTAGTGGTTTGATCATAATTAGCTGTCCTGGGCTCTCGTTTTGGAGGCACAGCAGGATACAATAGCAGCAGTAGCAATAAAAATGCTTTCATTATTTTCTCTCTCCCATAGATCTTTACCATGAAGCAAAACCAGCATCAGTCCCACATTTCCTGCACACTGGGCTATGATTATGTGTCAACTTGTAGGAGTAATATACCGCAGTCGTTAACTTTCTCTTCAGCTGGCAAGCAATGATAAATCATTCCTATACTTCTGGGTATTCCCATTGGCCAATAGGTTCTTCTAATTTTAATCATGTAGCCTTTAATTTGTGTTTTTCCTTAACATTCATTATTTAAGAAAAGTTTATAAATTTTTGATCAGCTACCACCCGCAAAAAGATGTTAACTCAGGCAATCAGAAATGCTGGACTCTTAGCTTATATGCACAAGATCTCAATTGTTAGCGTGCTTTTCTGCTTCCGAGGGAAGGGGGCAGAAACTGCTGAGGATGATTTTGAGTGGGGAAATGTCTGGTGGGTAAAGGGTGAGGCACTGATCCTTCACTCAAGATCAAAGCCTCCCAAGTCTGCTTTACATTTTTTTTTTTGTTACACACATTTTCATATATCTACTTTTGGCCCTCAGAATTCCCTTCCACTAGATATAAAGCAACAGGCCTCTGACAATACGGATGGAAAGAAGTATTGGTCCCAAGTGGCCATCAAGACTCTCCCACTACTGAAAGCACTGATGCTACCACGCTGTAAAACTCTTGTTCCCTGGACCATATACAGTAGGGCAAGGATGTGGAACCTCAGGCCAGGGGCTGAATGTGGCCCTCCATGTTTCTCTATCTGCCCCACCCCAGATCTTTCCCCAAGCAAGTCCCTTCTTCCATGGGCCCTGCTTTGTGTGTTTCTACTTGGCTAGAATATGCATTTCTGCTTCTTGTTTGTTGGGGTGGAGGATAGGGAAGAGTAAGTTAACATTGATTGCTCCACCTGCTTCTGTGTCTAGCCCCACCCACCTCTGCCATGTGGCCCCTGGAAGTTGGCCAAGAAGGGAAAGAGGCCTATGGGTTGAAAAGGGGGACCCCGCCCCTACAGTAGGGGCTTCCATCAGACCTACTCGTCCATTCTCCATGCCCACAGTCAGCATGACAATGGTGCAGATGTGCTGCTCCCAGACGAGCCGCCAGAAATCATCCAGGGTTTTTTTCAGGGGGCCCTGTGTGGCGATGAACTCCTGCGGGGAGTTGTAACCCTGAAAGAATGAATGAGCAGAATTAGCAATTGCAGAATGCTTTTCTTGAATCAAGGAAAGCGTACAGTATTGATTTGGTTGAATTATTCTGTATTGTGGTTGTTTTTTGTTTTTTAAAAAATAGAGCAAAGTTTAGTTTACACCTTGAAATAACTTTGGGAACAATACAGCACATTTCAGTGCTGACCAAGTCCTAATGAAAGCAATAGGATGAGTTTTAAGCTTGACTTGTTTTGGATGCTTGTGGTTATGGTCTTGCAGATGTTTGCTATTTCCTCATGGCAGCCTTCTCCAACTTGGCCCTTCCAGATGTTTTGGACTACAACTCCCATCAGCTCCAGCCAGCATGGGCGGGGTATAAATAATAAACTTGTTGTTGTTGTCATCCAAAACGGTTAACAGTGTTTCAGATCTGTTTGGAATGCTGTTTATGCTACACAGCAGCCTTCACCAACTTGGCCGGCTCCGAATGTTTTGGACAACACTGGTTATGACATTCATTTATATCTTGCATGCTTATTTATGAACATAACCAAATAAACTTCTCATGTAACCAATTATTAACAGATGGAGGTACTGATGTTTAGCTGTATGGATTCAAACTGAGTACATTCTGAGTCATCCTTCTGCTGTAGCAAAGTTATAGAGGTTTCATAGAATCATAGAATCATAGAGTTGGAAGAGACCACAAGGGCCATCGAGTCCAACCCCCTGCCAAGCAGGTTTAATTCTCCACCCTACAAGAATATTGTTGCATATTCCTTACGGCACCTTTCCACCATTATTTTTAAACAGCAAGTTTTAAACCCTTCTAATAATGGAGGAGAAACACAGTGAGCCACACAATCCTATGTTCACCCCGGTCATACACCAGGACTACAGACAAGCTGGTGGAAAACTCCACTTGTGTCACTGGGAGTTACCATACCTTGCTGGTAACTCCATCTCTGCTGGTAGAGCCACATTTTCTAATATCCCTCAGTCAGTGGATCTGTAGGATAGCATCACACCTTAAAAGGCTCAAAATCCAAAATGCTTCTACATTCCATATGCTATGCACAACATTCAGCTCAGGACATAGAGAGTCAATAGAGATCAAAGATGGTCTTTTCAAGAAACCCTTAAAAAGTCTTGGATTAATGTGCTCTGTGGGCTCTTCTAGAGCGAAGGAAAGACCCACTGGCTTCCTCAGGTGATCTCCCATTCTCCAAGCCACAGAATGCAGTAGGCACAGTCCCACATGCTTAAGGAATGCAAGTTCATAGAATGCTGCCTCACTGGGCTTGAAGAAACCGGAAGATCAGATAGCTCAACCTGAAACTCTAAGAAAGATTTCTCGGTGCACTACCCCATGCCTGTGCTATTAACACACTCAAGCCACATCATGATGCATGTTACAATGTGCCACAGAGAGCTGAAGTGAAGAAGATACCTTCTCAGCAGAAGTCGCTACACTTGGGATGGGGAAATTGTGACCCTGCAGATATTGTTGAGACTACAGCTTCCATAATCTCTGATCATTGGCTATGCTGGGTAGGCTGATAGCAGATAGAATCCATCAACATTTGGAGAGTCTCTCCAGTGAAGTGAAGCCAGGAGAGCGAGAGGGATCCGTGCACACCGATTTCTCTTGCTCTCCTGGCTTCAGTGAAAGCAATACAAAGCCTCCCTTCTCCATACATGGTGAACAATTTTTCAGTAAAAGAGGGGCTGCCAGGAATGAGCAGTTGCACAGTTCCTTGCTTGGCAAAAGAGAGGCTGCCACCTTTGCCTTATCTGCTGCTGCTCATATGTTTACAAATACAAAAAGAGCCTTGCTGGATCAGACAGATCATCTCCTCCAGTATTGTGTTTCCAGTAGCGGCCAGCCAGGCACACACTCTTTAGCCAATGCAGCCTGCAAAGGAGACACAGATGCTCTTGTGCTAAAGATACTTGTTTTCTAACTTTAGATGTTAACGTGCAAATGAAGCACAGTGTTCTTACACAAGCATGCAAACATGACTGCTGTGCTATTACGCACACATACCATGTACACACAAGGCAGACTTGGGTGTGCAAATACAAGTGCTGCATGCACACACATAAAGATGTGCTTTCTAGCCATTACCTGGATAAATCACCAGAGAGGCATAAGGGAAACATCCAAGCTCTTTAATATGCAGCTGTAAATAGCAGGAGAAAGAGGAAAGACAAGTGAAAGTTTTAGAGCAATGGGGCTGCTCAGGGAGTGCCCTCGCTCCATTCAGTCCAAACCCAAACATGTTCTGGGGGAAACAGCTCTGCAAGTCTGAAGAAGAGGCTAGCCGCACATGGTGGTGATTGTCTGACCCCTGCAATGTCACTAGGACATACTACCCAGTTTCAATCACCAGAGCGGTTTTGAACTGGTAAGGTTTTATTAAGAAATTAAAAGAGCATGCATATAAATGTGTGAATGTTCATATGGTGATTTTAAAAATTTAAAAGTAGACAGCCCCCCCTGAAGCTGCGGGTGCATGAGAAGACTGATGGTGACATAATATAATTTGCTTTCATCCGTTTTTGTCAGTTTTTGAAGCCAGGCCCATCTTGCAGCTGAGAGACATCTGTGGCTTCTCTTCTGCTCTTATGCCTGCCTTTGCCTAGAGATGGACTAAAGTAAATTTGGACTGAGGAAAACATGGTGTCCATGCCTGAGTCCGCTTTTAGACCATGTTTACACTTATGTGGAAGTTATGATATTCTGACACCTTGCTCAGTTGACCCATCCTCCCCATCTTTTGTTTTCCTTTTATCCTTGTCTATTTCCGTATTAGCCTCCCACTTACTGAAAAGAAAAGAAAAACTGGATTTTCTATCATTCCACAGAAACCAAAGAGACTAACAATATAGTGACAGAATGTAATTATTAGAAAAGTCTATTTGCTCCACATGATATACCTGCTGTGTCCTAACTGAAGCTATAGTGATGCAAATTCAATCAATCAATCAATCAATCAATCAATCAAATCTTGTTCCTAACTCTGCAGAGTATTCTAATGGTCAACCAGGTCTCCTGAGATTTAGGTTTCATTCCTGTCATATGTGAAGATCTTGCTGCAGATGCCCTAACATCCTGCGCCTTCCTATGAGATGCCAGTAAGGTTACAGAAGTATTCAAAGAACTCACTGGCACAAAGTTGGCATTGATGTAGTCAGAATGTGGTTCTTCATCCAACAGGCTCAGCTTCACTCGGGAGTAATCATCTGCACAATTACATATAAAAATGTTACATTAAACACAAAGTTGCTAATACATATAAACCAATATAAATTCACTGCTCTCTCTGGTGTGCATCTTTACCCACCGGCCAATCCCCATACAGAGTTTCAGGAAATATTATGAGACAAGGGCAGCAAATTCCAATCGTGGCTTCTCTTAGGATTTTGAGAATAAAAAAATTCCTTCCAGTAGCACCTTAAAGACCAACTAAGTTAGTTCTTGGTATGAGCTTTCGTGTGTTGAGTTCTTCTCGTACCAAGAACTAACTTAGTTGGTCTTTAAGGTGCTACTGGAAGGATTTTTTTTATTTTGACTATGGCAGACCAACACGGCTACCTATCTACTTAGGATTTTGAGGTAAGTGCTCCTCTCCTCTGGTCTTTCTGTTTGCAGAGGACTGTAATATTCTTTACAGCACGCAAAGGAAGAAGGTACACAGAAGACAAAGGTGAAATCAGATTCTCCAGGTTGCAACTTGGCAGCCCTGTGGAAGAGTTTAGCCAATTCTCTGCTTTTTGTGTGATGCGAAGGTTGGCAACATTAACCCCACGGTGTGGGAATCCCTTGCAGACGACCACAGTGCCTGGAGACAGGCAGTCAGGTTGTGTATCCACAGCAGTGACCAGAGAAGGAATGATGGCTGGGATAAGCGCAGAGATGGTGCATCTGCAGCAGCACAACCGGATGCCTTCATCTGCCCCAGCTGCAACACAACATGTCTCTCCCAGATCGGTCTCTACAGCCACAGCAGGTGTTACAACCTTCCAGCAGCTTGACCACACTCCTCCTGACACAGATGGATGCCGACTATTAAGCGGTACAGAAATTAAATAATCAATCAATCAGTGTACACATTTTACATGTACAGATCGCACACACGTTCACTCCACCACACATTCGCCAGGCATACAGCTCACACACGTGGTCACACTCATACACATGCAGGCACAATCATGGACACCATAGTGGGATTTACCATGGAGAAGACTTGTTCAGGGGTGGGGTAAAGCAGGGGAAAGGGCAAAAGGATGAGGAAGGGGAGCAGGGGCTAAAAGTTGCATAAAGGTGTAGCCAACCGTCTTTCAGCTCTGTTACAATTCATGGGACAGGAAATGGCTAAAACTGCAACATCCAATAGATTTGTAAAATTTATGAACCAACCAGAGAAGGGAGTTTGCCAACTAGGAAGAGGGGGGGAAATTAGCTATACATAATTCTGTCCAGAACTTACATGGTAGAACATGAGGATATCGATTCTTGGAGATGTTAGCAGGCAGTTCAGCTTCCGTTTTTGGCTGCTCTTTCCCTACTTCCTTCAGCTCCTGTGGGACAGAAGGAGAAAACTTTTATCAGCAAGATCCCCTACGTCAGTTTGAGTCAGGTGCCAATCTCATAGAGAAGGGGATTTATTATTTGTTTAGAATATTTATCTCCCGGCTTTATGGCCTTAGAGGCTCTCAAAGCAGCTTACAAAAGATTATCGCAATTAAAACAAACCACATTCAAGTCTGGTATCAAGGTCAGAGAAAACCAATTTATTTGGCTTTCCCACCTGCCAAATAAATTTAGAAATATTGTTTTTCCATTCTTTGAAGCAGCCTGAATTGTTTACAATTGGGATTTATTGGAATAAGAACAGCATCCTGGGCAATGAATTCATTTTAGTGGCTGAAATTCTACCTAGCAGGGAGAGCTTCATTCTCTTCTAAATCTCCAACGCTTTCTTAACCTCTTTCCACAATTTAATATAATTATTTTCAAATAAATTACAATTTCTTGCTGTCAGCCAGATTCCCAAATATCTTACTTTTTAAAAAACATATTTTCAAACCAGACATTTCTCCTAACAATTTTTTTACTGACCATCCATGTTTTTAACCAACATTTTGATTTTATCTGAATTTATTTTAAACCCTTGGCCTCTTCTGGTTTGACCATTTTTTAAACTGATATTTGAAGCTACAGATGTATATTGGATCCTGAACGCCGCAAACCTGGAGTGAGTGTTCCAGTTTGCGAATGTTCTTTGGAACCCGAACATCTGACGCGGCTTCCGTGGCTTCCAATTGGCTGCAGAAGCTTCCTGCAGCCAATCAGAAGCCGTGTCTTGGTTTCCGAACGTTTTGGAAGTTGAATGGACTTCCGGAACAGATTCCATTCGACTTCCAAGGTACCACTGTACAGTTATGGTTGGGGGCGCCATGAACATAGCCTCTCTTCTGCCTGAATTTATAGCAGTCAGCACATGCTGGCAAAGAAATATTTTTCCTTCTAGGTTAACTAAAACCTACTAGTAATAAGAAGAGGAGACTGCATGCTACTCAGTATTACCGGTATGTTGATTTGGGAGAAGAGAAACATTTCATGCTCACCTGCCTTGGTTTCAATGGATATTTCATAGGTAGTGAAATTTAGCTCTAATAAAAGCACGAAACTGGCAAATTTCTGCAGCCTGCATTCAATGATGATGATGTCTGACCGTGGCTTCACAGTCAGCCTGGATTAACTTTGAAGAAGAGGGGAGCGCTTACCTCAAAGTCCTGAGAGAAGCCATGATTGGAATTTGCTGCCCTTGTCTCATAATATTGCCTGAAGCTCTGTATGGGGATTGGCCGGTGGGTATTTCTGCAAGAAATAAAGATGCACATAAGAGCGAGGAGTGCTGTGCAGGGATCCTCCTTTAGGCAGAATGAAAATACTGAGAGAGTGGTTCAATGTACATACACATCAAGTTAGGTAAAATTCAGGTTCCTTTCCGATAAGTCTCAAATTACAAACACAAAACATTCTTTTGTAACAGAAGATATATCAGCAGGCGTGTGGCAAACTGTTATAGTAGTAAAAGGGGGATATCAGCCCATTGTTTGAAATGAGAATTCACCATAACTTCAGTTTCAAGGTATGGCATGAATCTAAGCATGGGGGAGAAATGCTTATCTACCTAATACACATTCTGAAATAATATATGAACTGAAACAGAGCCATCCTTTGGGGAAAGTCATCTTTCTCTGAATTCTGCAATGCAGTTCTCCAGCCAAGTAACACGCAGGAATTCTAACACAAAATGCACATTCCTGGGGAAATTGTGCATATAGATTCATATATTACTGAAAATAGCATACCCAAATGCAATATGGTATATTACATAAAAGAACTTTTGCAGAAGATTCACCCATCCCTACAGGAATCCCCTTGCAGGACAAGAGGTGGGAAGGAAGTTGTTTACCGTATTTTCCACTCTATAAGATGCACTTTTCCCCAACTAAAGAGTAAGGGGAAATGTGTGTGCGTCTTATAGAGCGAATGCAGGCAGGAGGCTCTGCTCAGCGCTCCCTTTAAAGAGCCGTGTGGAGCGTGTGTGCTTTGGGGCTTTTCCCCGAGGAGGGAGAAGGGCTGGCCAGCGATCGCTGCTTGCTGCCCAACGATCCCGCTTGCTGTCCTGGCTTCTGGAATTCAGAATTTTTTTTCCCTTGTTTTTCTCTTCTAAAAACTAGGTGTGTCTTATGGTCTGGTGCGTCTTATAGAGTGAGAAATACGGTATTTAAATGTTGTGCATTATTTTCTGGGACTAATATAGAAGTAAAACCAACTCAGCCTAGAGCAAGCTGAAATCTCACGTGATGAGCCCTTAGAAGGAGAGCTGGTGCCACAACACCTCCTTGCCAGGATAGGCTGGAATGGCCAGACCCACAACTCCTCCTGTCCCAAAGCCTGGCTTGTTGCCTGTGCTGTGGCAGAAGATGACACTAAGTGAGCAGGGGAGACACGAGAGTAGCTTCACTCACCTTGGGCTGTACGTGGCCATTTCTTGGGGGATGTTACCCTTTTTCATTCTGAAAGCAAGGCACATACATGCAGGTGGTTAATTCCTAAGTGGGGAGACAAGCATCTTCTTTACTGCTGACTCTCCCACCTAAGGGGAGAACTATATGTGTTCCCAAACTTCTATATGTGCTTGGGGTACAGGGGGCATTTTCAATGTCACACAATGTTGATTATTCTGTCTCTGCCAGATGGAATGATCCCCACCCCCTTCTTTGGCTCCTGTACTGTCAATAGGGGGGTGCCAGGAATGGTGGAAGTCCTTGCATGTGTTTCTTCTAGTGGGAATTGTTAGCTGAAACCTGTCCATAGTTTCTCACCTGTTGGATATTATGAATGTGTGTGTTTTAGAAACATTCAGAGAGTCTATCTAGGGCCATTTTGTGCTCAAAAAGAAAGCAATTTTCAGGGGGAGGGAATATGGGAGGGAGAGATAAGACAAATCCAGCTATATCCCATCATGCTCATTGATGTAGATGGGAAATGGTGGCATGGTAGCAAAAACAAAAGCCATAAAAGGAATTTGTGATTTGGAAGGATTAGTCAATTCCACATGCAACAAAAAACAGGAAAGCGATGACAAAAAATGCAAGAAGACTCTTTTCTGGAAGCATCCTAGATTTACTCAAGGTTTGCCAGCTAATTTCCAGGCAAGCTCCAAATACTAAAATCCTGCGCTGTATCATTCCTTCCAAAGCAGCAACCCCTTCAATTGTCCTCACCTCCTTGCTCTCAGATGTTTCCAGTAGACCCATCCAGCAATTGCTGTGACTGTCACGAGAAATCCCATAATGATCCCAGCCACAACTGGGGCAGATAAAGCAGCAGAGGCTGCTGAGGTGTCTGCCGCTGAACACAAAGACAGTGAAAGGTACAGTTTATATGAGACTCCTCCCTTTCTACCCAGAGGTTTAGGCAGCCATGAGAATATCCCTTACATGGAGCTCTATCACACATATGGCACTCACCAGGAATTCCTGCCACCCACCACTTCACTGTTCAGGAAGCATCAAGATTAACATATTAATACAATTGTGAAGGAGGCTGCACTCCTGTACACTTCTGAATAGACATGTGGAGGATTGTACTGTTCATCATTTTGAAAGATAAACAGGAGGTGCCAAAAAGGACCTAGTGAAATTGGCTAAGAGACTAGAGGCTTAATTAATCCAGAATGCAACCAGATGAAGAGACTTGTTTCACCTGAGAATGCTGTGAATGACACTTTAGGAGCCTGTTGACTATATCTGGTGAAGGCAGCAATGCTGAACCTATAACAGAACAAAATGGAGAATTTTATTCATTTATTCATTACATTTATACCTCACCTTCCCTCCAAATAGTTCAGCAGTGTAAATGGTTCTCTTCCTGCCCCTTATTTTTCCAATGACTCCACAAGGTGCATTACGCTGAGACATAAAGGATGACTCAAGGCTGCATCAGCCTCTATTCTATTCATTTTCCTGAGTGGTAAATTTTATTCCTATAGCACTTTTAGAGCTGAGATGAAACAACTATGCAATATTCATAAGACTTAAGAATGAGCTTAGTTTGTTCCAAGTTAAGCTTGCCTAATTTCACACCTCCATGTGCAGAAACAGTCTACCAGCCTTCTGCAACTGGATGTCCTCCAGATGTTATTGGACCACAGCTCCCATCCACCCCAGCCAGCATGGCCAATGGTCAAGAGTAAGGAGAAGGCTGCAGTATATTTTTGATTAGCAGATCCTTGTGTATCTGCTGATGGAACATTTCCGTCATGCCTGCTTGTGAGCTTCCCAAGTGAACCAAGGAACACGGCTTTGTGCTGGAACAGATAGGCCTTTAGTGTTCCATTTAGGCACTTTCTTATGCTCTTACCTGTACTGTGAATCTTTTTTCAGCCTTCCATTGCAGGTCTTTCGAGAGCGACTGCATTCGTCTGCACCCACTGTCACTGGCCAGGCCTTGGGACTGGTGCTGTCATTGAAACGAAATGGGTTTGGCACCAACAGAGCCAAGTAAGAGTCTTCCTGCCCATAATAGTGGTCATACCACGTGCGGGAGATGATGTCTTGGGTGGGCCTCAACACTGGAGATACAGAGAGAAAAGCATTGCAACGTTATGATCATGGGGGGCATCATGAATCCCCTCACAAGGATGGCCCATGGTGGTTGCAGATACTTACAAGACTCATTAGTGGTGGCAACAACTCCATAATACTCTATGAGGCCATTTTCCTCGCTGAACATATCAGGGGAGATGATGACTCTAGAACTGGCGTCAAACTGGGGGGTGTCCATTCGCACAGGAGGCGGGAGAACTGCTTCGGAAAGCCAGAAAGGAAGAGGTATTAGGGTGTCACCAGCAGGTGTACATATAAATAAAAAGTTTAAATAGCATATTTCAAATGTTCAGTGTTTCACATCTCTTAACTGCCCCCATATCCTGTCTGTGCAACCTCTTAAGCCTCACCTAGTTGCCCTACCGCACCCAGGATCTACCAGCTGCCACTGCCTGTGACCTTCTGTATCCAAAGCCATTGCTCAACCACTAAGTTATGGCACTTTCAACCTGTGGCAACGGAGAGCCTGGAAGACACGTACCTTCCACAGATGTATTGCAGAGCAGTGTCACGGCTGGGCCCGAGATGCCATTCCTGCCCACAGCACTAACGCTGATTTGATAGGAAGTGTTTGAGGACAGTTCTGTCAGTGTGACATCAGCCCTGGAAACAGCCAAAGGAAGCACAGGCTGCTGCTGGCTTCCTTGGGGAAACTTCTTTGTTGTCAGCTTATAAGACTCGATATCACCCTCAGGGATGGTCCAGTTCAGAAATATACTTGTGCTATCAGGGAGACACTGTGGGTCCTTCACTTGTGTGGGCTCTGGAGAGACACAACACAAAAACTTGAGCAGGCACAGCTTGACTGTCTCTGTGACGACCACACATCCAGCATAGCATGGGGTGGGCTGTAGTGGCCCTGGGTGCGTTTTTCTGGGGGGCACTGCCTTCAGCACATCAAGACACACTGATGCATTGTAGGGTGACTAATGGTTGCAACAGATTCCCCTACACCACCTTGGAATATGGTCCTTGAGTTACAGAAGAGAGTACCGTATTTTTCGCTCTATAAGACGCACCAGACCACAAGACGCACCTAGTTTTTGGAGGAGGAAAATAAGAAAAAAATATTCTGAATCCCAGAAGCCAGAACAGCAAGAGGGATCGCTGCGCAGTGAAAGCAGCAATCCCTCTTGCTGTTCTGGCTTCTGGGATAGCTGCACAGCCTGCATTCGCTCCATAAGACGCACACATATTTCCCCTTACTTTTTAGGAGGGAAAAAGTGAGTCTTATAGAGCAAAAAATACGGTAGTTCTTCTTCATCCCACAGTTGTTGCTGTGGTGATCAGGCCTAGCACAGAAGGTCAGGCCTAGTTGGGAAGGACAGAATCTTATATCCTGAACAGTTTGTCTCAGATAAGCGAGATGTTCATAAATTCTAAGGGGCAGTATAAGTTATAGGTTTGTTGCATGGAGACATATATATTTGGGGTTTTTGTAAGTGGTTCTCGTTCTCCTTTAACATCTCCTTCTTTTGGTCCCAACTGTTCTGGGGAATAGAAGCAAATTGCTTCTGTGTCTTCACTGGGGAGTACATAGGTGAGAGTTCCTCAGGACATTAACAACAGGAAACATACATTGCTGCTGATATTGAAAGAAGAGGAATGATTGAATATTGGGGCTTTTATAAATGAAAAATCAGTGGTGCTGTTGTTTTGTTATCATCATATTTCTCAGCCCATTCTGTATGATATTAAAACATCTGTCAAATTGTTATAGAGCTGGTGTGAGGCATGCACATGCTCTGTCTTCCCCCACTGCTATATAGGGGACGGGTGCAGAGCAAAATTTAACAAATGACCAAGAGCAACAGACTTTGAAGGCTAAAGGCAGTAGGACACTACCAGACCCATAAAACAAGTGGGGAAATTTACCTAACTGATAAGAAGAGTGAAGTTAACTCCATGAAAAGAGGAACAAAATCGTGAAGATTTCTGTAACTAAAAAGGGACAGACAAGCACAAAGCTTGATGCATGAGAGTGCCCTATGATGAAAAGAGTTCTGGATTTTCTCCTGGAGGAATGAAAGATTCACCAGAACCTGTCAGGGAATGATAGAGCCAAGGGTATGTTGAAGAAAGCCTTTATACTAAAGGGAAAGCAGTGAGCAATCTCACCAATGGATAATATAAATGCGTTTGGTTGCGTTGCCTCTGAGGCTCCTTCCATACCAGTCCTCTGAGACTTTATCCAGAGAAAATTAGAAGGTGGCACATGTACACAGTCTTCAAGACTTTGCCACTGCCAATGCAATAAAAAGAAAATAAAAGTCACATTCTCTTGCCCTAGGACAAGTGCATACCTACCTATTGGCATCACCGCAGTCTCAGAGCTGCTCGTATATGGTCCAGCGATGCAGTTGAGGGATATGGAGTAATTTCTCCCTGGGACCAGTCTCTGGAAAACATGTTGGACCTGCCACTGGGTCAAGGCATGGTGCTGTAGCATGGTGCTGTTGCCTGGATGCCACAGCTGCAGCTGGCAGCGCTCTGGCTTGCTGAGGGGCTTTGTCCAGAACACAGACAGTGCTGGATTTCCCTTCTCTGCCTTTATGGAGAGTTTCCGAGGAACCCAAGGATCTGTGGTGTAAAAACAATGCAAGAGAGGGTGAGTTAGACACTAAAACTACAGAGCCATCTGCTTTGGGATTGGGGAGAACAAACAGGGAGAGAGTTGGCCTGGAGGAGCAGCCATTGACGTTCAAAAGTCAGAGCAGTGGTGCTTGTGGTATCGTCCTGGACTGAAAGAGGCTCTCTGCTGAGATTAGCACCTCTACTGAGATGTTAGGAATTGAATATGGAGCCTTATGAATGCAAAATGGAAGGGCAATAGTGCAGTGATGGATCATTTGCTTTGCATGCAGACGTTCCCAGCTTCACTGCTTGCCATTCCTAGGTAAGGCTGAGAAAGATTCTCTTGTCATACACTGGCTCTGATTCCCAACTCTCCCCATCTAGCAAAATGGGTATCAGAACACTGGCTAACTTTACAGGCCTGGTGTAACCCATGCTCTCTAAACCACAGCCCCACCCTGTGCGAGATGGATAAAATAATGAAGGATTTTATTTGCATTAGCATTAGCAGAGTAATTTTTAAAAATGTTTACAGACACAGAACAAACCATCTTTTTTTGTATGGAGTAAGGCCTGAGTCAGAAAAATAATGAACTCCTTTTTTATTTTGAGTCAGACCCATTACTCCCCAGTCAAAACTACACTAAAATTCCTGATACCTGGATTGTTTTCTATGAGACAGCAATCAGCATAAAAGGCTTAAATGCAAACCCAGAGGCTAGACAATGGGTGTTTTCATTTCCTCCTTCAAATATGGGAATTCTTTTTATCTTGGCTGTTTTGAACTGTTTCCAAGGATGGGAAATCTCCACATTTAAAGGCGGAAAGATCCATGCTGGGATGAGGAGGTCATCATATGGACACCCCTATATTAATGGGGAGTCAACTTGGTTCACATCCAGTGTAAACAAACCTGCAGAAGTGCATTAGGATACTCACATGTCCAGTCACTGACATTCTCTGCTGCTATCTGGTAAGGCCCTGCCACAGTAGCAACTTCTAGCAAATATTTACTTCCTGGATTCAGGCCAATGAAGGTGAAATTAGTAGCATCCTTCATGACAGATGTCTTGGATGCCACAGTGCCTGATCCAGCGTAATAGAGTGTTAGTACATAGCCATCTTGGTTTCCTGCGCTGTGTCCCCAGGAAGCACTCAGCTTGTCAGTCTGCCCTTTGTTTGACAGATGCACCGTGTGAGGAGGCAGAGGACCTAAGAAGAAGGCAATACCAGAAGAGAAAAGAACCCTGGATCAGCCATGAAAATGTCCCCCTCCACTTCTTCTCTGTTGGGTATTAATTGGTTTGCTGTATTAAAAGTCAACAGATCCCTAAGTCACATCTGGGAGACTTTGTGTAGGATTATAGGAAGAAGGAAAGCAAAAAACATCTTCTCCCAGCCTGGTCCCTCCAGTGTTTTTGATTACAACTCCATGACCATGCTGGCTGAGGCTGAAACATCTGGAGGGAATCAGGTTGAGGAAGGTTGAGGTGAGCCTTCAGAGTGGTGAAGAGAGACTCATCCAAACTAACTCCTTGCAGTGGGCCCTGGCAAACTTTGCTAACCCTTGGACTCTGGTGGCCTCTTTGACTCCATTGTGTCCTGGCTCAAGGCTGCCAGTGCTGAACAGACCTCTTGGGCATGCTATTGAAGTGTGCAGGCTGTGAAGGGCAAAATTAGCGCAGGAACTGATCTGATGCTGGCCTGCCCCGGGAAGGTGGGGCTGTTTTAAATGAAATTGCAAAGCAGAGTTGTTCAAGTGAATAAAATGGGTGAACCCAGTTAATCCCATTTCTGGTTTCCTATGTCTTCATCCTGAGGTGCAGAGGCAATGATAGGATTATTTCCTGGGCGATAAGAGCAGCCAGACAGCCTCATCGTTTTGTCTCGTAAATGCCACAGTGCTGCTTTCTTTCACAGCAGGCTGCAACACTCTGCTTGGAATGAATTGAAAGGTTGTTTTGCTGACTGTTTCCCTCCCACAGAGAAATTGACATTCAGATTAAAATGGCAGATGTTAACCTGAGCTACTCACTTGTCCAGTCACTGACATTCCCTGCTGAAGTCCTATAGGGTCCTGCCTTTGAGATGATCTCAAAGAAATATTTGACTCCTGGTGTCAGACCTGAGAAGGTGAAATTGGTGGCATCTGTCCCCAGAGATGTTTGTGCTGCTGTGGTACCAGATCCTGAGCGATATAAGTTCAACTCGTAGCCATCCAATCTACCAGAGGCTGGTGTCCAAGCTACACTCAGCCGGTGTGGGTGCCTTTCATTCCTGATTTGCACAGAGGTAGCAGGTAGAGGAGCTGTGAAATAGTAAGAACTTGCATGAGAAAATAAAGGGCATTTCTGAAGGAAGAGGCTGCTTATTGTAGCTGCAATATATGGAACTATCATAATTATCCAATGGGATCTACATGGCATAGCATGCAGGCAGGACTAAACTATCAATAATAGTTCAGGCTGAAAGAGAGAATTCAAGATTGGTCCAAGTCCAACTCAACCTTTCTCAAGGCATTTTTTTAAACCAACTTAAGGGCCAAAAAACTTTGAAGCACCTGGTTCAGTCCACCTTTCTATATAACATAGATCAGAGAGTTTTATGTCTCATCCCTGCCGCCATTTTGGATCTTCTGGAGAAATCTCTGTGCATGCAATTGGTCACATGCTGGGAAGATGTCTGCATAAAGGATAGGTGTTATATACTGTGTGTATGATTGTGGCCTGTGTGAGTCAGTGACTGCCTGCATATCTGCCCCCATGTGAGCCACACATCTAGAGAAGAACAAGCCTTTCCACTTCCCCAAACCTCTCACATTTCCTTCCCTCTAATGAGGCAAGATGGTCCAGGCTAGTAATACCTCAACACGAGGGGAAATCCTTCTATTTTATCATGTGGAATCCAGTAAGGGAGTAGGAAAGCGGGTAATTAAACAGAGTGAATAATAGGGTCCGGGATGAGCCAAGCCGAGTACAAATGGTCTTTCAAAATTATCCATCTTATAAGTGCACAGAAATTTTGGGGTGTAGTCCACCAAATTCCTCCAAACAGAAATTCTCCAACACTTTCTCAGATGTGAGGCTCACAATTTGCAGAGGGAGTAGTATAGCCTCTTTTTCTTCAGAGGTTTTTGTTTCTTTTTGCTGCTGCCGCTACTGCAAATATCAATAGCAGTAACTGTGCTGGAAGCCTTGTCCGTATCCAATCCATATATATTGTTGGAGCATATCTGAATAAAAATTTGCAAAAAGTGGTCTTTTTCTAGGGAGGCAAGAACAAGAAAAATCTCAGAAATTTTCTCAGGAAAAGAAAGGTCTTCTGAGAAATTTCAGTTCGGCTCTAGACCCAGGAGAGAAGAGATAAAATGGGCCACTGAAGAAGAGGAAAGAGGTTCTAGGCCTAGAACTGTACAAGGAAGCTGCATGTCAGATGGTAACAGGTGCATTCCTCAACCTTGGGATGGGACTTAGCCTGTCAGACTCACATGTCCACTCAACAGCAATGGTCGAAGGGGCCTCAGCTTGGCCTTTCACTGTGATGACCTGCACAGCAAACTGGCTTCCTGATGGCAAACCCGTCCAGAGGAAGTCCTGGGTGCTTGGCTGCACAACCCGAACTCTTTCCATGCCTGGAGGCACTAGGCTATACAGGACCATCCGGTAGTGGTCTCTTCCTCCTGGAGGCTCTCCCCAGGCTGTGTGTAGCACAGAAGAGTTGCCAACATTACTCAGGGTCAGGTTCACAGGAGCAGCAGGGGCTTCCGGGGAAAAAGAAGAAGCGGGTACATTCAGACACAAAGGGCCGTTGATTCCCATGGCACAGCAACACCCCACATATTTCACAGTGATACAGCTGGAGCAGTAGTCAACTTCTGCTAATCACAAGCCCAGTGCTAAAGAGAAGATCAGTCTATGCAACGGCTCCACGAAAGCAGAGTATGAAGATATCTGACAGTTACTGCAGATCTAGTGCCTGACTCGTGCTGCAGGGAAGAGATACACCACCATCCAAACCTGCTCAAGTCTTTTGCATCAGAATTCATTCAGATGTAACTCCATAACACTGTTCGCTATCATCAGCTGCATGGGCTCAATTATTTCTCACAGATCTTCCTCCATCCGAGATGTAACACCCTCTCTTCCCACTGGATTGACCACCCGACTCACCTGTGCAGGCTGTGCTGTTCCGAGACGTGGAGCTGTACGGTCCAGCCAGTGCCCACACTGCAACGAGGTAGCATATGCCTGGGGTTAGCCCTTCTATGGTGAGGTTAGTGCTGGCTTTCTCGACAGCCGTGTGGCTTCTGATAGCTGTGGAGTCCTCTTCAGACACGGAGACCATGTAGCTATCTCTCTGTCCAGCTGGGGCCTTCCACTGCACTGTCAACACTGAGGAGCCGTGGCTGGTCACCGTCACGGCAAGTGGCATCAAGGGCACTAGAAGGAGAACCACAAAGGGTTTCAGGAAAGAACTGTTGACAGAGAAGACAGCCATGCCTGAGGGGACAGCCATCTTGTTGATTTCTATGTTGTGTAACCCCTGGTAACCTTTCTAAAGTTTCTAAGTCCTTTGAGATATGACACACAAGCCATACAACAAATACAGGAGGGAAACAGCAACAAGTAGGTTCTGAACAACCCCACAGGCAAGGCAAGAACCTGAGTCATCAGCGAGTACCACAAAATGTCAGAGTAAAAAGTAATCATGAAATAGGGACAAGAGTCAACAAGACTCCAATGAGGCAAGAGGCTTAGCTGGAGCCAATGCCCATTTGCTCCTCCCATTGCAATTTGCCTTAGTCAGTGGCCATTCCACCAGGTCATTAAGTTATACTAAGGAAAAGTTGGGGGTTGTATCTAATACGTCAGACCCACCGAAATCAATATTGGCTAACTTACGTCCATTGATTTAAGCGGACCTATTCTGAATATGACTGTTTTAGATGGATACAACACTTTGCTTCCCTCCCCTCCCCATGTTCCCTTCTGCGTTATGATATTTCAGATTGCAAGTCAATATTTTAGACTGTAAACCACAGTAAGCATAAAGTCTGTGTATGAATGTCAACAAACGCATTAGGCTTAGTGCTGAGTGCGAACTTAACTAGAATGTTTGGCCTGGGAGAAAAGACAGAAGGGGGCAACATTGTACCTGTGTAGCCAATGGCTGTTTGTGAGGAAATGTAGTGTGGTCCAGCTCTGGAGACAATCTCAACCCGGTACTGAGTCCCTGGCACCAGGCTATCGAGGGTCACCTGGGTAGTTCCATGTGGCACTGAAACATTCCGGATAATGGAGAGAGATTCACCCGAGTAGAGCTGCACCCAGTACTCTCGTCCTCTTCCTGATTCCATCCAGCTCACAGTCAGCTGCTGGGGGCTCTGGCTGCTTTTCACACTGACATTAGCCAGAGACAGAGGATCTGTGGTTGCAACAAAAATGGTGTGTGGGAGGGACATCATGGTGGCATAAGGAAGCAGGCACACAGCTGCTTTCACAGAGGCATGTTTGTGTTAGCTTTAATGTGACATGTATCACTGTGGCATCTTGGGTTGCATCACACCAACACTAGAGGCTTTTGCCACCTGCTTGTTAAATTCCTAGATTTACACATTCTGTGGTTTAACCGGCAGTGCGTTATTAACACTCAAATAATTTTGTTCCAATGCTACGTTACTCGACCTATTCCATACCCTCCAACATTTCTCCGATGGAAATAGGGACGTCCCATTCCATAATGATAATTTTACGATTTATACCCCACACATCTTAATGGGTTGCCCCAGCACTCTGGGCAGCTTCCAACATATATAAAAAACATTAAATGCTTTTTCAAAAAAACTTCCCTATACAGGTTTGCCTTCAGACAGCTTGGGGGTTGGATAACTCCATACTGTCCAATATTTCTTCAATGAAAATAGGGACATCCTAAGGGAAAGTGGGATATTCTGGGATCAAATCAGAAACTGAGGCACCTTCTCTAAATCAGGGACGTCCCTGGAAAATAGGGACACTTGGAGCGTCTGCTATTCTTGGGGTTAACAAGAGGATGAGATGTTACATTGCACAAATGATGGAAGCTTAAGAGAGTGTCACTACTGAGCCCTCACACGGTTCAGAAATTCTTTGGCATACTCACATGTCCATGCAGAGACCACCTGTGCTGAAGCCCGGTATAGTCCTGCCAGTGCTATAACCTCCAAGAAGTATTGGCTGCCAGGAAGAAGGCCCTCAAAAGTGAAATTCCGCATGCCTGGCCCAATTGTGATGTTCCTCTGCAGAGGATGCTCCTGGCTGTAGATTCGCAAAAAGAGCTGGTCTCTGTCACCTGGAGGCATGTCCCAAGTGGCAACAAGACTGGGGGACCATCTGCTACTGGCCAGTGTAACCCTTGAAGGAGGCAAAGGGTCTGAAAAAAAAAAAAGATTTCTCAGTGGCTGGTCAGCACCATACAGCAATGCAATGCCAAGACATTTTGCTTTCTGATGCAAAGGACAAGACCACATCTCCTTCCCTAATTCTCCTACAGAATCCCATTGGACTGGCAGACTCTTATTTCAGCACTGGGAACAGGACACTGTCTTACATCACATCCACACTAGATTAGAGTGCCCAGGGGCACTGGCAAGGGGCCTAATGCCGTTCCCCCTGCCCTCTTAAAAGACACAGCCTGAGATGACTCATTAGCCATTAGATCTAATTACATTCAGGGAGGAAAGAGAGGTGAGATACAGAAGCCAATGCAGATGTTCTCCACAAGGGCAGGTGTTCTTGGGTGTTGGGAAATGGTTGCTATTTGTTATTTATTTAACATGTGCATGAGACCTAAAAACCTGGGGTGCAGTTGTGGGACCAAAATACCAGCAAGCTTTAATTTCTCCTGAAAAACTCATATCAGTAAGGAGATTGCTACCCTCCAAGTCCAGACACTCTGCTCTGCCCACCCACCCTGGCTTCAATCCACAAATGGTCCCAATTGGTTATGTTACGGGTAACTTCCCTTTGGGGCTAGATGCTTATGAATTTACCTTTTCATATACACAGGTTTATAATATTTATCCACTGGGGGGAAATGGGATGTGCAGCCTAAAGGCACTTCATACTCATGGCTGTCAGATATATGCAGATAGGAAAAGTCCATATGATTCATACAGGGAGGGTGGGGGTGCTGTGCTCCAAGAGACAGTAATACTTCTTGTATGGTCCAAACAATATTTATGTTTTGCTCAGGTGTGAGGAGGACATCAGAAACCTGGGCAATGGGTGGAAGGGGATACACATGCAAATTCTCCTAATTTGGAGATGAAAAAAACCCTAACAAACCAAATGAAGCCTTGATCCATTTCTTTTTCTTTTTTTAACATTTACCAGTTATGGATAGTTTTGGATTTGGAACTTGGGTTTGTTTTTTTATTATTGTTGCTTTGGGCGGCAAAAGTATAAAATTATTTACTTTACCGGTTTGTTTCTTGCCTTAAATTCATCAACAAGAATTAAGATTTTAAAAGAGAAGTTTGAAAATGTTTTGAAATTGAAAGGTCAGAGGTCCGAATTCAAAAGTCTGAAACGCTTGTGAAAATTTCACACACTGCAATTCTGAATCAGGATAAACTCCTCTGTCAGCAAAGGCCAAACCAGGCCTCATAATATCCCTACCAGCCACTTCCCTGTCTTCCTGCCTCTACTATTCCTTCAGATGGGATACATCTTCTCTCTCCTGTTCATGGGTAAATAGGGAGACTCAGTGGAAATCAACCAGGGACAGAACTTGCTGGGAGAACCCTCAACTCCAGAAAATGGCATACTCACATGTCCAGTCACTGGCTGTTTGAATGATGGATGGATATGGTCCAGCCACTCCCATCATCTTCAGAGTATACTGACGCCCTGGGATCAGCCCGTCAAAGGTGACATTTGTCCCACCCTTCGTCGCTGTTACATTTTTCACCACCAACTGGGATTTAGTTTCCAAGAGAGTCCCTGCATAATTGCCTCTGACCCCAGAGGGACTCTGCCAAGAAGCCCGTAGTGACCTGGTGCTGTGACCGCCATTACTGAGGCTCAGATGCTCCGGAGGCAAAGGATCTGAAAGGAGGAGATCAGACCAATTTCAGGCATTTTTGAGGTTTGTCTCCAGCTTCTTCACCCCTTTGCCTTTGGAAGCCTTAACGCTGCCCAAATAATGACACCAAAGGTGCAGTGGTCCTTTGGGGAAGCTGAGGCTTTGCGATTTAATCAGATGGACTTTATTACAGTATTTGCTAATTTGTTGAGGACATAGCAGCAGCGGCTAGGACTAAGGTGAAACTGCTCAGACTCCCTCATTACTTTTGCTTCCACCAGGAGGTGCCTACATTCACAGTACTGAAATGTTGTTTTCTTGTGATGTTGTTACATGCTGCTGTATCATTATTGTGAAATAGTACTTGTTGATTTTGTGGTGTATTGCTGTCAGCTGCTTTGAGCATAAGTGGAAAGGCAGCACCAGTGGCATAGCGTGGGGGGTGCAGGGGGGGCCGGCCGCACCGGGCGCAACATCTGGGGGTTAGGGTTAGGGGGCGCAAATCCACGGGTTAGGGGGCGCAAATTACTTGCCTTGCCCCGGGTGCTGACAACCCATGCTACGCCACTGGGCAGCACACAAATGAAATGATGGTGACAGTGACGGCAAAAGTGTGAAATGTCAGTCCAGTGCCACCAGTTCTGAAAGAGATCGCGAGCCTTTCAGCTCTAAAATCACCTCCTCACTAAGCTCCAGGGCTTTGGGGGTGACTGAACTTTGACAGGCCCCACCTGTCTCTCTTGCACCCACCCAGACCCCTTTCCCACTTCAGTGGCAGCTCCTTTTCCCCTTCAATTACCCAAGGAAACTCTCAAGGCCTGGACCTGGTAGCCATGTGCATGAAAGCCTATTGGACTTCCCACGACACTTACGTGTCCAGTTGCTAAGGACGAGGGGCGGGGAGATGTAGGGCCCAGCAATGGTGCAAATCTCCCAGGAATAGCGTGTGCCTGGTATTAACCCTTCATAGTGCAGACTGTTATGACCCTTAGGCACGGATTTGTTTTGCACCAGCATGTGGGGTTCCGTGGTGTACAATGCTGCCACGTAGCCAGTCCCAGGCGCCTCTTGCCAGTGAGCACGGAGCATGTGGGCACTGCCTTGGCTGGACAAGCTCCCACCTGGCGGAGCTGCAGGATCTGGAAGGGGGAAAGACAGACACAAAATTATGCACAGGGCCTTCTATGAAAGGTCTGGGTTGATACAAATTGGGGAGCACCTATTTGGGAGTGTAGAATGAAAGGGTGACCAAAAAAATAACCCTTCCTCAGAAGACTCATTGTGATGTTTCTCCCATCCCAGCTTCCAGAGTAGAAGATGGACATAATTATCAGAAAGGTCTCCTCTTCAAGTCAACTCAGAATATTTGTTTTGTCCAACGCCTAATAACTGAAGCCCCAGCCAAGACAGAGAACTGTTCTCTTGGAGTCTCTCTTCACTGACCCTGACAGATGTTTGGGAATGCTAAACAAACAAAAATCTTGCATTTCTATCCTGCCTTTCTCCCATCATGGAAACCAAGGCAGTGCACATGTGGTTTCCAGGAAGCCACCCATCCAGACCCAAACCTGCTTAGCTTCAGCAAGCTGGTGCCCTCATTTGCCTTTGAACCATACTTTATGACCCCGTGGTGAAGAAACCTCTTTCTGTGGTCCCTTAGGTTGAAGCTGATGAAGCATCAGTGTTGGTGCTGAAGAAAGTGAGGGATGGAGTCAACTAACGGGTCCCCACTAGCACAATGGGTTTTTTCCCCACCCTCTCCTCCCTCTGTGCCCTCATCTCCAGTTGGCTGAGGGGTTGGGAGAAGCCCCAGAATGGTGTACGGGAAAAGAGGAGTGGGGAGATAATTCCATCCAGCAAGTAGAAATGCTTGCACTGACAGAGTGATCTCCTTAAAGCTATCTTGAATTCTTCCCTGAGTGTCCTCACCTTACCAGAATTCCCTTCAGTCAGGTAACTGAAATACCCTCCTGCCCAAAACAAGTAGCAGAGCATTTCTATAGGAGCTACTGCCTCCCGGCAGGATCTGAACTTCAAGCCCTGCTTACATGTCCAGGCAGAGATGCTCTTTGTAGATGCTTTATGGGGTCCAGCAACAGCGGTCACCAAGGCAATGTAGCTTTTCCCAGGGCTCAGACTTTGGAAGGTGACCTGTGTGCTGTTCCTTGCCAACGATACATTTCTGACAGGTGTCCTGCTCTCCCCTTCCTGCAGAATCACCAGATAGAATTCTCTTCCTCCAGCTGGTGAGTTCCATGTTGCTTTCAAAGTGTTATTTTTGCCACTGTTGACCAAGCTCACATTGGTTGGTTTCAGGGGGTCTGGGGGAAAAATGAAAGGAAGGATCAGTGTTCACCATTAATGAATTGCCAAGAAATAGGGTGTTGTCAGCCTTCCTGAACCTCGTACTCTCCTGATGTATTGGACTACAGCTATGATCATCCCTGACCATCGGTCATGCTGGCCAGGGCTGATGTGAGTTGTAGTTTGGAGGGCACCAGTTTGGAAAAGTGTGATGTGGTCTGTAAACCTGTGGACAGAGCTTATGTCTTCCTTAATTCAGAGCCAACAAATCATGTTAGGTGCTTTAGGAATAATTAGTAAATAGATTGTGACAGCTTTCCAAACCCTTAGCTGCTCATATGATTCAGAGTTCTCCATCTCAACTCTTAGGATAAGTGAAGGGTCAAGCTAGCACTGATAAGTGGAGCACAAAACTGGAGGTTTGACATCTATTTCAGATGCATATCTGAATGTGATGTAAACAAAGGGGGATGTTTGGGATGTACCTGCTCTGCTCTTGAGTTCTATGAGAAATAGGGGAATATTTTGAATATTAAGACTTACAAACACACACAATGTCAAGTCTCCCTGATGTTGATGTAAGGGAAACCCATACTTCAAAGGAAGGAAATGAATTTAGTTGCTTTGCATAATACAAGTGAGGAAAAAACCAAAGGCTCGATTTGCAGGTAGCTTGGATTCGCCAAACATGAAAGCTAGTCAACTGTAATATAGGGATGGCCTTTTAGAAATGGTCACTGGGACCTGGAGGATACTCCTGCACTAAGAAACCCCCCTCCCCCGCCCACCGACTGGAAAAAGTCTGGTTGACTTTTGGAAATTCTCAACTTTATTGGCACTGCTTTGGTAACGTAAAACACAATGTCTGTGGTTCATGTATTCAGAAAGTAAATTATGGAGCCTCTATTACAGTAGGGAAACACAAGCACCAAATAATGCGAAAAGAACAATAAGACTGTCTTTATTTCACAGCCAGAAGCACTATACACATGTTCATGTGTGTTAGTTATCCCTATTAAACAGACTCAGAGCAAGCTTCTAGGTCTCTCAGGATAAGGACTACCTGTTATTGTAACCCTGCCTTATTCTGTTTCATAGGCTCAAAGTAGCCTCTCATTCTACTTTAGGCCTGCCTACCTGACTTCCAAGTGCCTTGAACAGTATTCTGCTGCATACTCACATGTATAAGCTGTGACATTGGGCCCCTCTATTAGGTAAAGCCCAGCTGCAGCGCTGATCCCTAGGCGATAGGGGGTGCCCGGCTGCAGGTGCTGGAAGACGTAACTGGACAGGCCTCTCCTGAGCGACACTGTGCTGCTCTCAGCTGCGGTGTGGAGGTTCTGCAGAGTGAGATGGAGCCATTCTGCTCCCTCTGTTTTGGCCCATGAGGCTGTCAGACTGGAGCTGGAGTTGCTATGGAATGCCAACGCCTTGGGGGCAACAGGAGCTGTTGGGACAAAGGAAAGCTGAAGGGAGTCATCACTCACTACAGGAAACCACCTGCTCCAAGAAGAGGAGTCCCCACTCCATGGAAGTCCCCAGTCCTCAGAAGAGGACACTCCAGTACCCTTGCAAACAAATCAGTCAGTGAAAGCAGCTAAGCCACTGACATTTTTTACTTGCTTGCCTTGCTCACACATACATGTGCCAATTTTTTTATGGCACGCTGGTAGCCTAAAGCAGAGGTGGCCCTGCAGATGTTGTTGGACTCTAGCTCACATCAGCCCCAGTCACCATGGCTAACAGTCAGTGATGATGTGAGTTGTGAGTCCAGCAAGAACCACAACTTCTCTGCCTTTGGCCTAATGGAAGAGAAAGTGATCAGTTTTAAGAACACAGGGATATAAGAGCCCCACCAGAGCTGGGTAAAGACCCTTCTGGCCCGGCATCCTGTTCTCACTGTGGCCATGTGAAGCCTGCAACCAGAACATGAGCACCAACAGCAGTGTCTCCATTTGTGATTCCCAGTGACCGGTTGTCATCTTTTCCTGCCTGGCTGCTTGAAGGTGAGTCTTACTCCATAGACAACAATTGTCTAAATTGCCTATCTAAATTGTAAGCCGCCTTACGGACTGCACTGGGCTGAAAGGCAAGTCATAAATCACTTTATAATAAATAGATAAAATGTCAGGCCTCATAAGCTCCATGGGTGTCATAAACTAATCTCAGGCATGGCTAATTAGCCCCAGCCTACTTTCTTTTCCCCTCACTACTCCCTGAGCATGCGGGAACAATGAGATAACATAGCCCTGCCCAGGTATCTGATTAATTTCTGGAGACGCTTCTGTCTCTACAGAGTTGATTTTATCCTCCAACAACGCCCTCAGGTCAGAGTAGCAACTTTCCATACCGGTCCATTGACGTGCACTGGTGCTTGCATTGGAATATCCAGCCAGGGTGGTGATTCGCAGGGCATATTCACTGCCAGCTCGAAGCCTCTCAAAGCGGAAGGTGGTGGCCCCTTTAGGGAGAGTCACATTCCTGACAGGTGCCTGTGAGTCTATGTGGTACAGAACCAGCTGGTAGCCATCTTTCCCACCAGGGGCTTCACTCCAAGAGGCTACTAACACAGAAGGGCCATCATAGCTGAGGATCACGTCCCGCACAGCTAAGGGAGCTAAAACAAGATGAAGGTTCCAAAACAGAGTTGCCAGTGAGTAAGCATTTCAGAATATTTACCAGATCCCCAAACCTGCTCCTATCTCTCTCAAATCCTGACCAGATTTCTAAAGTATTTTATGTGAGTTCTGTTCTAGCCTATCTGAAGTACAGTGGTACCTCGGGTTACAGATGCTTCAGGTTACAGACTCTGCTAACCCATAAATAGTACCTCAGGTTAAGAACTTTACTTCAGGATCAGAACAGAAATCGCATGGTGGCGGCACAGCAACAGTGGGAGGCCCCATTAGCTCAAGTGGTACCTCAGGTTAAGAACAGTTTCAGGTTAAGAACAGACCTCCAGAACGAATTAAGTTCTTAGTTGTACTATAGCAAAACTTGGAGGGCTACGGGTTCCCCACCGCTGAACTGAAAGATGAACACTTCACAGTGAAAGTCGACTAATGTTTACTCAGAAATAAAACCCACTGTGATTGGGAAAGTGCACCTATGATTGCATGCTTAAAGCTTCACAGTCCTCAGCTCAGCCTTATGTAAACTCAGCCTGCATGCAGACACAGGAAACAGGAAACAGGGTGTCTATAGGTAAAGAAGTGCTGGGCTGTTGCCAGGGCCACAATTAAGTATCTTGATGCCTAGGGCAAAGAACATGAAACACATCTTTAAGTCAACCCCCCTATTTTATAACGTAAAACATTAACACCAGTTATAATAAAACGATAAACAGCAAGACTTGGATAGACACAGTTGGTGAATATTCATGGATTATTTTAGGAGGTCTGATGACTCTGGAACTGGGAGAACTGACAGCGCCTGGTGCTCCAAAGTTTTGCCTTTCAGATTAAGGTAGAGTGTACACACTCTACCTCTGAAATGCACAGTTGCCATTTTATTATAGCATGCTTTTTTACATAGGACTTTACCATTGTACAAGGGACGTGGGTGGCGCTGTGGGTTAAACCACAGAGCCTAGGACTTGCTGATCAGAAGGTCGGCGGTTTGAATCCCCATGACGGGGTGAGCTCCCGTTGCTCAGTCCCAGCTCCTGCCATCCTAGCAGTTCGAAAGCACGTCAAAGTGCAAGTAGATAAATAGGTACTGCTCCGGTGGGAAGGTAAACGGTGTTTCCATGCACTGCTCTGGTTCGCCAGAAGCGGCTTAGTCATGCTGGCCACATGACCCGGAAGCTGTACCCTGGCTCCCTCGGCCAATAAAGCGAGATGAGGGCCGCAACCCCAGAGTCGGTCATGACTGGACCTAAAGGTCAGGGGTCCCTTTACCTTTTTTGCCTTTGTACACAGCTTTATGCAATGGCACAATCTAAAGTAGCAGCTGCTAGCCAGGTTGTCTGTAAACACAGGTGGGCATGTTTTAAAATTAGTGTGCAACAGTGTTATCTACTCTCCTGAATTACTGTGTCCACAGACTTTTTTTTTTAAGGTGTTTTCTACAGTCTTTGGAAACTGGTGTGCTGATATACTGGTGTGCATCACCATACAGAGACAACGAAGGTATGGTATTGCTTCCTGTTTTGACTATTTCATTCATAGACAAGTTAAATATGGGGAGGGGGAGTGGCACAGTCCTGCAAGGCCGGAAGGTCTGTCCCAATAGGAGGTGACCTGAGAAAGCCTGCTCTGTGTACACACGCCGGCAGCGTGCGCTTGAGAAGTGCATTCTCAGCACAAAATGGATTATAAGCACTCCAGCAGATGAAGCATTAGTGTGGGGGCAGGGATGACATGGGGATGAGGTCATGTGTACAGCACCCGAAAAAGGTTCCTGCATCCAGCTCCGAATGCACATTATCACACAGTATGTACACACCCTAAATATTTGCAGGATTTAAATCATTACTACAACCAGTGATCTCACCTAACACATTATTTTTTAAAAAGTAAATTTCATTTACTAAATAATGCATATAACATGTTTTACCTTCATTGGAGGTTTTGAAACTGAGTTTGGAAGGCCATACGTAGCTAGGGTTCCTGCATTGCAGAGGGTTGTGGACTAGAGGATCCTTGGAATCCCTTCCAACTATATGGTTCTATGAATTATGATTTTGGTGGGGACTTGGATCAGGTGCAATCCTACCCTAGCTCCGACCCTGGTTGTTGCTATACTTCAGAGGCACTTTCACAAGCAAAAACTGCAATGAGGATCTGCTACAGCTTGAATGACAATAAAAAGCACTTAAATGGAAACGTACACCACCTCAAATGTGTGGCTGTGGTAAAGACAGTTTTTGTGAAAACACTGCATTCAGCAAATTTCAGCTGGTGACTGATACACGAACTTCTGCGATCAAAGGAATTTTTCATAAGCCTGGAAAACACTTCTCTGTAACAGAATTGTCTGGGCACAGTTTGTCTGTAATAGAACGACCCGTATCAGTTGCTCCAACAGAAAACCTTGGGCTGTTTCTGCAATTAGTGGCTCCCACTGTTCCAAAGTCCACAAGGACATTGTGAGACGGTTGTGGTACCATTACATTAGGAACAGGCGGCCATGGAATCACTCTGAGCTAACTTTGCTGCCAGCTGCCTGCAGAGCCTGACAATTGCTCTCAGTTTCTGTGCATGTCACAGGGAAAGGTTGCAAATCAGTTTGCCTTAGTTGATTTCAATATCATTGTACATGTAAATTGCAAACCAGGGAGGAAGATAAAAAACCCTTCTGCAGCTGTACAAAAGAATAAGATGCAGAGTGCTTTGGAGGATTAGCTGTGATCCATCTTAAGAAGACTAACTTGGTAGCAAGTTTCATTCTAACTAATGAGACTTTGCTTCCAAGCAGGAAATACTTAGAACTGCAGCGTTAATAAAAGCAATGTTGCATGCACAAAACAATATGTTGCTTTTAGCTATACGAGTCAGATGTTTCTGGAATGAAATGGCAAATGCTGAGAAGGGATAATGGAACAAAGTATTCCCCCTCCCCAGCAAAGCATCTGGAAGTTGTGAACAAGAGGGTATAGTGTTGCATAAACGATGGGCCAGACACACATTTTATTGGCCCAACTTGGATGTGCAAGCAGAAAAAATAGCCAGATGTTGCTGCATTTGTGCTAAATACTGGATGTAGAACCGCAAGTACTGGTACATCATGTTATATTTAGCCTGACACAGCTAAAGCAATTCAGCCTGGAAGAGCTAGCAGAAGCTCTTCTTCCATCCAAAATCAAGTTCACAGGGTATAGTGTTGCATAAACGATGGGCCAGACACACATTTTATTGGCCCAACTTGGATGTGCAAGCAGAAAAAATAGCCAGATGTTGCTGCATTTGTGCTAAATACTGGATGTAGAACCGCAAGTACTGGTACATCATGTTATATTTAGCCTGACACAGCTAAAGCAATTCAGCCTGGAAGAGCTAGCAGAAGCTCTTCTTCCATCCAAAATCAAGTTCACACCACTGTAGATGTCATAGAAAAAAACAAGTATACTGTAAAGTGATCCTGCACTTTTCTAACCTTTGATGGTACAGTGGTACCTCAGGTAAAGTACTTAATTTGTTCTGGAGGTCCGTTCTTAACCTGAAACTGTTCTTAACCTGAAGCACCACTTTAGCTGATGGGGCCTCCTGCTGCCGCCGCGTCACCGGAGCACGATTTCTGTTCTCATCCTGAAGCAAAGTTCCTAACCCGAGGTACTATTTCTGGGTTAGCAGAGTCTGTAACCTGAAGCATATGTAACCCGAGGTACCACTGTATTTGCATGAACATCAGTGTGAAAGCTGTGATTGGGACAGCCTCCCAGAAGCATCTTCTGCCACGTATTTTCAGACTCTAAGGAGGATACGAGTGGCAGAGGGTATTAAATGAAAGCAAAAGTCCTAGGTTGCTCTGTTATTCTTTCCTTTCTTTATGGGTAGCTGGTAGCTTTGACAATGAAATGGCAGCTTTGATTTTTGAGGGCAAGGCTCAATGAACTATCTGCACTAGTGCAAGGCATAGTGCTAGCCGAGTGGGACTTTCCTCCATGGCATAGCAGCTCACAAGCCAGGGTGGTTCTTGCTTCCATCCTGACCCTCTGAGTTGTTTTTTTACTTGTTCAGTAAGCTAGAAAACATCTGAAGGCAGCCCTATTCAGGGTGGTTTTAATGTCTGAAATGTTATTATTTTTTATATTTTTCTGGAAGCCACCCAGAGTGGCTGGGGAAACCCAGCCAGATGGGTGGGGTATAAACAATAAAATTATGATTATTATTATAGAAGTGAGCACTTTCAACTTCTGAAGAAAGCACACAGCCAGGCATGTCAAGGGGAGGCCGCCATTACACAATGTGGCATGCTGAGTCTTGAGTGTGTGAATGAAAGCGAGAAAAGGCAATGTCCATGTTTCTAAATATAAACCAACTCAATGCTCAGAATAGCCTCACGCAGCATTTGTCTCCCACTTACCTGTCTGCCCGGTGACTCTCCTGCTGTAGTTTCGTGCACAGACCAGCAGCACGGTGACTTCAATGCTGTATCGTGTCCCAGGAAGCAAGCCCTGGAAGTCGAAACTGGTGGCATCGATCCCAGCTGATCCATTCTGCAGCAAAGAGTCTGTCTTGAAGTCATAAAGGGCTAGTGAAAAGCCCCGGACACCTCCAGAGGGCCTTTCCCAGGTCAAGAGGAGGTAGTCAGAGCGGCCTTGGCTGCTGATGCTCACATTCAGGAGGTGTCCTGGGGAAGATAGACCATAAGGTGCTCAAAACTGTATTGTCCTTCAGGGTCTGCTTTCTTCAGCCCTCAAACCCAAAGGCCTGTTCTCTATCTGACATAGATCAATAACACCTTCATCACCTAGGTGAGTAGGCAACGTGATGCTATCCAGATGTTGTGGGCGCCATATTATTTATTATTTGTTTTTATTTTTAAAAATAATTGTATCACACACACACACACACACACACACAAATATATAATCAAAGCTGTCACAAACACACAGAGAGACACTAAAAAGTATATAAGAATTTAAAACAGATTGCGAACTAACTATGTTTCTTTGTTGACTCTATAAGTATGGCGGCACTTAAATTTTTGAGCAAACACCTGTTGAATCTCTATTGGAAGAGCATTCCACATGACTGAGCCAGTGACATTAAAGGATCAGTTTCACGTTGATGTCAAATGAGCCACACAGACTCAGGGGAGTTCCCTTCATCCCTGACCATTGGCTGGGGCTGGTGAGAGTTGCAGTCCAAAGCAACTGGAAAGCACCACATTGGCTACCCCTGATCTGGGCCAAAAAGTCGGAGGAACTTTAGATATCACTCTCATGCTGAACCTGAGTGGGAGTGGTTGGTTTATAAAAAGGAACAGTAGTATGACAGGCAAATCCACTGCATTAGAATAGTCATGTTTTAATTCTTTAGCATCTACAATTGCTAAACAACAGACAGGAAAATCATAATTTGGTCTGCTAAGACCATCAGCAATTTTGAAGTGGTCAAAGGGGGGGGGGAGCAGTGTTGGCAACCCCAGCACTACATGATTCATTGTCTGTAGTCAAGCCCCACAATTCAACCACGTTTGTTCCAGCTCCTTAGAAAGGAACTCAATATTTACATCAGGCATTCCTGAAACTGATGACACCCTCACCCAGAAATGCAAATAAGAGACTGAAAAAGCCAGTCTGACTCCCAGGCATATCCTTCTACGACTCAGATCCAGAAGAGAAAATAACTTGTTGTCACCTATGGCTCCCAGGTAAAGGTGCCCCAATGCATCATCACTGGCACAGAGAGCCAGTGTGGTGTAGTGGTTAAGAGCGGTAGTCACGTAATCTGGGTAACCGGGTTCGCGTCTCCGCTCCTCCACATGCAGCTGCTGGGTGACCTTGGGCCAGTCACACTTCTGTGAAGTCTCTCAGCCCCACTCACCTCACAGAGTGTTTGTTGTGGGGGAGGAAGGGAAAGGAGATTGTTAGCCGCTTTGAGACTCCTGAAGGGGAGTGAAAGGCGGGATATCAAATCCAAACTCTTCTTCTTCTTCTTCATCATGAATAATCTACAGCCTATCCTGGACAAGGCCTTGGGTGGTAGCCCTGTCCACACTTGCAGAAAGTCCCTCAATTGAAACTGGCTAGTCACTAGGAACAATTAACCATCAAATGGAGACAGAAACCTAAGGACCAGATTCTGCAACAAGCCCAGATGCCAACTCTACCTCCCTTTTCATACAAGCAACAATATTACAGACATCATCCATAAAGCTAACCATATCATCAGGTGTTCATTCACCAGCTCATCTTCCAATGCATTACATGTAATTTTTGTAATGCCCTGTCAACAATGCCCTTCTGGTGTCTACCTAGGACAGGCATCCCTAAACTTAGCCCTCCAGCTGTTTTGGAACTACAATTTCCATCATCCCTGACCACTGGTCCTGTTAGCTAGGGATGTTGCGAGTTGTAGTCCCAAAACAACTGGAGGGCCGAGTTTGGGGATGCCTGACCTAGGACAAGTCAGTCTCTACAGAAAAGAATAAAGCAACACAAAAATGGCAATATTCAGAAACCATTGGCAGTCTTTAGAAAACACTTTGTTCCTAACCTAAAAGCCATCATTTTTCTGTGAAGGCACTTCATTCCAGTGTGAAATGGCATCAACATAGTTAATAGTTTCCTCTCCTACTCCAGGTAGGTAATTAAAAAATTAGCATAGTGAAGCTAGGAATGTTGTGTTATTGCACATTGCTGTTGTGATTGGCCACTATGTTTATTTTGTTGACATATAAGCTTTGTGCAGAATAATCATAGGTTGTAGCCCTGTTCAGGCAATGGGGCATGTTTTTGTGTGCAATGGTGGGACGTGGTGGGTTTCATCCAATCATACAAGTTCTGAAATCTTTGTCTGCCATGTGTATGCACACGTACATGTGTAAACAGAGCCTGCCGCTCCTGCATTTCATGCTATTTGGCTTCATTGTTTACTATCTTTCCCCTCTATGCCCATGTATATCCACTAACTGTGCATAACTCTTCATGCATCAGAAGATGTGAACTCTAGTCGATGACAGCTTATGTCACAATGAATCTGTTGGCCTTTCAGGTTCCACAATACTTTGGTATGCTTTTCCCCCCTGGTGGAGGTAATTATGAGTTTTGGATGCAAGATCTGCAGACACCTTGGGTGGTTTCATTAGGTGAATTAACAGTTTAAGACAGACCTTGCCCTGTGCCTTTCTAATTCTAACTCACTATGGAGAAGTATCTACATAATGAAGTCTTAATGTGTTCCTAGGATTGCAGTGTAATTCTCTCTGCAGACAAAGGCCTTATTTAATGCTTTGCTGATGTATTAGAAGTGTGTCTAATGCCCTGTTTACCTGCTTGCCGGCAAAGTCTGTGTGCAACCTGTGCTACTTTTGCATGTTGTAATTGTTAATATATTCTTGGTGGCTTGTGTTGAACTCACCTATGTGGAAATTCTGCATGCTGCAATTAATTGTTGAGCAAACATGTATCCAGGTTAATTAATATTGACAAAAACTTCAAGGTTTTATAACTATATAACCTTTAGAAGACATCTGGAGGCAGCCCTGTATAGGGAAGCTTTTTAATGTGTCATGTTTTATTATGCTTTTATTTACGTTGGAAGCCACCCAGAGTGGCTGGGGCAACCCAGTCAGATGGGCAAGGTATGATGATGATGATGGAAATGCTAGATCTGTGCAGTCTCTGAGTTAAGAGAATTTGGCTTGACTTGGTTGCCGGAAAGCAATAATAACTTTTGCCAATTCATTTTGGGCCTTTCCTTCACAATATTCTCCATCCCTGCAAGCATTAGGTAGCTTACAGAATTCAACATCTATTTTTATGCTAAGGCAGAACACTTGTAGAATGCTGCTGTCACTTTTCATGATCTTGAATGTGCATCTTGCTTGCCTAAATAGATCTGACATTTAACAGTTCTTTGTTTCGCCAAGACGGTTTCTTTTTCCCCAGAACAGTCTGTAGAAACATGGTGCCGGGAGAAGAATATTTCCCTAGGTGTGTGCATTGCTGCATGGAACGTGGTAGTGCAAATGTCACAAACACTTATAGGACATATGATACAGAGCTTGTGTTGTGTTGTGGACAGAGTGTAAGAATAGGACTGAGGAAACCTAGACTCAGTCATGAAGCTTAGAAGGTGATGTTGGCATAGTCACTGTCCTTTAAGCCTTAGGTATAATCCTGGGTGAGGATAAAACTGGATATTGAATATTGCTCTGAACTCCTCAGAAGGAAGGAAGGAAAGAAGGAAGGAAGGAAAATTAGAGACTAGCAACACAATCTCCACCCTCCTTCCTTCATTGACTACTATTTTAATTAAACACACTCACACTCACACACACACACATATTAGTAGTAGTACCCACCCATCTGACTGGGTTGCCCCAGCCTCCTATAAAGGGTTTGCGGTCTCCCAACGTGCACAATGAGCCAATTCTTTTTAAAAGTTGTGGACTGTAAGAATGCTACCACCACCCCGACACACACAAATGCCACAAATAGTTTTCAGTGACTCTTTAGATTAAGGAGTGTTTTTCAAGCTGTGTCCTTTCCCATGAAGTTTGGCTCCATAAAAACCAGTTGGAAGTTGAAGGCTGAGCTGCACTGAGGAGAAAAAGTATCTCTCCCTCTTCTTCAGGGAAAAGAAGGTGAGAACATTGAGGGACACCTTCCCATTACATTCTCACTCCCTTAGGTCTCCATCACTCCCTCACTTTGTCCCTTGGAGCGATCTCTAGGGAAATATATCTGGCTCCAATAACAGTGGATATTCCTGTGATATTCCAGATTTCCCTGTCTGGGAACTCCCAGGGGAGAGGAGCAGAAAACTCACCTTTCTCGTCAGGCAGTCCTTCCACTCCTGGATTCCTTTGCCAATCTGTTTGGTTGCATCTGTCATCCTATGAGATTGAAATTAATAAAATCCTTAGTGGTGTCTGGATAGAAGCAAGGCTCAGAAAAAGACTGCATCTCTATTCTGCTATAAAAACAAAGAGACACAACACCTCTAGTGTTATGACACCCCAGTGGTGTGGAATCTGTGACCCTCCAGATGTTGCTGAACTCCAACTCCCATCGCCCCCAGTGAGCATGGCCAGTGGTCACAGATGATAGGGCCACAGGTTTCCCCACCCCTGAGATACCCACCTTTATGCCTGGTCCCTCACACTTGCCATATGTGGAGGGGACACCTCTCTGATTAGCATCACTAAGTCCAGTCATCCCTATCCTGGTGCCCTCCAGATGAATTGGACTCCAGCTCCTATCAGCCCCATCCAGAATAGTTAATGACCAGGGATGGGTGCATGAAACTGTTTTAAAACAGAAGTGCATCCTCTCTAGACATTGCTACCACAACCTCAAAGGGGAAGAGAGTTTGCATCCAAATGGAGGGGCACAGCATGGAATGCCTGAGTGGTGGAAGGCTACATCTTCTTTTGCGTGGACAGGCGGAGTCCCCAGATCCCGCGCAGTCCCCCCGTCATGTGAAATAACGACTCATGACAACGTGCTATGGGATTAAATTGGCCACAACTTTATTAAATTTCAAATGTGGGTAGACCTTGGCTCAGGCATTGGGCGTTCTCCCTCCCCAGTCCCCAGCCGGGGACCTAGGGAGCATCAGGGTTATCTCCAGTGTGTGTGGGGGGGATGGGCCGGCTCTGGAGAACATATGTTCAAGCAGAGATAGCCGCCCCCGTTACGCCGCCGCCGCCGCAGGGGAGAGCAATGACGACCTTTCGGCGTACGGTCAAAGCCTCCCTTCAGAAACCCCTTTAACGGGGAACCCTGGTATCGCTGCCTCAAAGAGGAAGATGGACTAAAGGATTCTGCCCAAGGCCTGATACCGCCAAAGTTGTGACGTTTTGCTGCGGGAAAGGCGAAACCTGCCAATGCAGGGAAATTCCTTTCCGGCCCTTTAACAGCAACCTTAACGTAGCAGCGCCCGCATACCTGTGAAGAAAAGTTAACCTGCAAAACCTGTGAAGAAAAGTTAACCTGCAAAACCTGTGAAGAAAAGTTAACCTGCAAATAAGACATTAACTGAGGGTGGGTAGGGTGGGAGAAGCTCTGGAGCCAAGTGAGGATTCCCAGGTAAGATCCTCCCTCTATTGTGTGGGCAGGTAATCCCTCCCCTACCTGGCCTGGTCTCCTTGGCAACGCTTCCCCCAGG
Organism: Podarcis bocagei; assembly: GCF_964188305.1. NCBI lineage: Eukaryota > Metazoa > Chordata > Lepidosauria > Squamata > Lacertidae > Podarcis > Podarcis bocagei. Next base: position 34,211,319 of record NC_138129.1, read on the forward strand.
TGGGATTGGACAACTGACAGAGGTAGGCGGAGACCTCCAGGTATCCCACCTGAGGGAAGGCAAACCAAGCCTATGCTGTTGGAGCCGCTCCAGATCTAGGAGCTGCGCGCGTCCACGCAAAGGGCGCCCCCCGTTTTAAGCGTGGAGCGGTCATTCACAGTCAATGGCTCAGCATTGACAGCTGCCAAGTGCTGTCCAACTACAGATCCTACCTAGACTGGCTCTCAGAAACTGTAAGGTCTGTCTGGCTTCCAGCCTCCCTTCCCAGCTTGGTACGTCTCTCTGGAAGCCAGACTTGTTGCTGTGTATAGCCAAGCCCTGCCTCTTGCATTGTTTCTCTTTGTGGCATTATCCAGGTTGCTTCCTTCGTAACAAGGGTCAAGTCATTATGCTGCAGCTGTAGTGGACTCCCTGGTTCTCCCCATTTTGGTATGTGGCCAGTAAAGGTCGGTGCCTGAAGTAAACAATTAGGGCCAAACTAGGCATTACATGGGACACAGGTGGAGCTGTGGCTTCGAAGGTCGGCAGCTCGAATCCCCACGATGGGGTGAGCTCCCATTGCTCGGTCCCTGCTCCTGCCAACCTAGCAGTTCGAAAGCACGTCAAAGTGCAAGTAGATAAATAGGTACCGCTCCAGCGGGAAGGTAAACGGCATTTCCGTGCGCTGCTCTGGTTCGCTAGAAGCGGCTTAGTCATGCTGGCCACATGACCCGGAAGCTGTACGCCGGCTCCCTCAGCCAATAAAGTGAGATGAGCGCCGAAACCCCAGAGTCGGCCACGACTGGACCTAATGGTCAGGGGTCCCTTTACCTTTACCTAGGCATTACATGCAGTCAATGTTCCCTCACAGGTGTGTGTGTGTGTGTGTGTGTGTGTGTGTGTGTGTGTGTGTGTGTGTAAAACAACATCGTAAGTCTGCATATGTAAACATAAATAGAGGAACAGTGATAGGAAGGTGGTATGTATTTTCCCATTTTTACCAAAAGCTAAGATACCGGTGGAAGAACAGTTGGGGGGGGGGGTGAGATTATAAATGAAAGAAATGGGGAGGGAGGGTCAAGCACATGGACACCTCACTTTCCCTCCACTTAAATTTATAACCTCCTAAGGCTTTTAATTTTATTTTTAATAATGGGGAAAGTTACACCCAACTGCATAAAATGTCTAGATTTCACCTCCACTCTAGTTGCAGCCCTATGGCAATAGTTAGGTTGGAGGAACGTGAAGTTGGAAAACCAGGAAGAAATGATCTATGGGAGTTCCTCCTCTTTGCATCAGGTTCAGTTTAAGCTCCCATGTCCTAATTTGGCTCCTACTTTTACAATGAGATTTGGACAAGAACAAAAACCCCTAAGATTTGCTTAACAGGGTCTGACCAAAGATTCCCCTTATCCTGCATTCTGTCTCCAATAATGACAACCAGCAAGGTTGCCAGCAGAAAGGAGCAGGTCTGCTTTCCACAACAGGCTGATGTGTAGAAATCAGTGGGTACAATGTTTTTTTTGCAGGATGGAAATAAACATTATCCGGGGCCAGATTCAACTAACTGGTCCTGCTAGCAGAAGCCCATACAAGGACTTCCACTAGCACAATGAGGCTTCCTTCCAACTCAACAAATTAGTGGAAGTGGGGGTCAGCAGTACCCCCAGAACAGCATGTATGGGGAAATAATTTCATTGGGCTAGCAGAAATGCATTCTGATGGAATGTTTGTAGCAATGTGGAGCTGAATTCCTCCCAATGTCTGTGCATCAAGTTGCTGTTAAAGGCAGAGCTACATGGACTGGAAAGGACCGAAGCTGGCAACTCTCCCAGCTGAATGACCCTGGATTGCTCACAAGCAAGGCATGCTGGAATAGCTTTCTCCTGTTGTATCCCCCCACATCCATTAATCCTGAACAGTGAAGTTCTATTCATGAAACGTGGAAGGAAGTTCTGTCCTTCAAGATTATTACTAGTTGTCATTGAACAACCTGACTTTTGAAATTCATTTTTAAAGGTATTTATGCTAGAGTGGCCATTATTACAGCTTGTAGCAATGATTTCCACATATGAATTGTGTGTGATGATGAATACTGTTTTGTTTGTTCTGAATATGCTGCTGAATGTCATGGTTAAAACCAAGATCTAGTGCAGGAGTTACCAACAAGGCACCCTATAGACATTGTTGGACTCCAGCTCCCATTATCACCAGTCGGTATAGACAAGGGTCAAGGATTATGGGAGTCCAGCATCTCTGGACTCCAGTGGCGTAGCGTGGGGGGTGCAGGGGGGCCGGCCGCACCGGGCGCAACATCTGGGGGTTAGGGTTAGGGGGCGCAAATCCACGGGTTAGGGGGCGCAAATCCACGGGTTAGGGGGCGCAAATTACTTGCCTTGCCCCGGGTGCTGACAACCCACGCTACGCCACTGCTGGACTCCCAGAAAACTACCCAAACGAAAAAGAGGATTTTCAAAGGCTTGCAAGTATGTAAATCTTATGGTTGGAATAGCATCTCATGCAATGCATCTGGGGAACTCTCGCAAGTGGCAGGGCAATGCAACACCAATCCCTCTCCTCGGCCTCACCCTGCCTCCAGGATGGTTCTCATGACATGAAGAAAGTGATCAGAATCACCAGGGAAATCACCTGCCTGGCTGAACAACCTTCTCTAGAACAGAGCCGAAATTTCTTAGAAGATAAAAAATGTGATTTTTCTTTCTTCATCTTACCTCATTCTTCCCCCTCCTCCCCAAAAGAGAAAGCCATTTTGCAGAATTTTCTACTAATATTATCCACCTTTTTTGTGGTGCCATCATTCCCCTCCATCTCCTGCATGATCCCGAATGATGCTAGGACCCTTTGGCAACAAAGGGGGGTGGGGACTTGGGGATGGAGAAGTTGTGCTACTGCCACACCTAATGGCGACATAATAATGAGGATAATTTCTCCTCTCTCTGGAGAAATGCTCTGGAAACACAAGTTTTTTTTCTGTACACAAATAGTGTGGAGAATTTTGGAAGGCCAAAATTCTGAACCGGCACACGGAGTCAATGAACAAATCAGACCAAAAGCCTATCTAGTCCAGCATCCTGTTCTCACAGTGGCCTTCTAGATGCCTATGGGAAGGACATGAGCTCAATGGGCCCCTCCAACAACTACAGCAATACTGTCTCTGATTCAGGCAGTAGTACATAAGGCCATTGTGGCTAGCAGCTGTTGATAGCCTCTGTGAATTTGTCGAATCCCCTTTTAAAGTCACCCAACTTGGTGACCATTACTACATCTTGCAGTGCTTCCTTTTGCCTGTCCTAAACGTCCCAATATTCAGCTTCATTGGACAACCCTGGGTTTTGGTATTATGAGAGAGTGCTAATATTCTCTCTGTCCACACCAGGTATAATTTCCATCTCTTACATCCCTCCTTGTTCTCTCCCTTCTCCCTGAACAAAAAAAGGCCCTAGGAGTTGTGACCTTTCCTTGTACGAGAACTGATCTGGTCCCAACGAAAGAAGAATGGCAGACAAAATTAATGGACTACGCAGAATTGGATAAAATGACAGGAAGGATTTGAAACCTGCAGGACCAGAGATTTACAGAAGATTGGAAGAAATATACGAACTATTTGAAGAGCAATTGTAATCAACAAATTACACTAGTAGGTCTACAAGAGGTTTTGTAAGGAGAAATATATGAAATATTGCAAAGAAGAGAAAGAAGAGGGATATTAGTTATGAGATTTAAATGTAATAGTGAAAATAAGAAATGTAAATTAAGTAAATAGATTGGAAAATTTTCAGATGTGATTGATGGAAGTCAAAAAATTGTATAAGATGTTAATGTACGTTTAATTATTGTTGAAAACTTATATATATATATATATATATATATATAGAGAGAGAGAGAGAGAGAGAGAGAGAGAGAGAGAGAGAGAACTGATCTGGTCCCAGATATTTTGCTTGACCCTTTCTGCCCCTTTCTCGGCTCTACAATATCCTTTTTGAGGTGCAGCAACCAGAACTGTACACAGTATTCCAGGTCTGGCTGCACGGTAGATTTGTGTAAAGGCAAATTTCTACAACTATCAATGCATTGTGAGGGGGGAAAGGAGGAGGAACTAGGCGCTTAATGGAAACAGGTCACAGAGCTGCGTCTGATGAGGGTTCATGTGCCCCAGTGGGGTGTGGGGGTGTGTGGGAATCATACATAAGTCCAGAGAGGCTGGCAGGAAACACCCAAGTAGAACTAAAAGTATAGAGTATGAAGTTTAATAACGCACCTCATTCCAGCATTTCCAACAGACACAGCATCCAGACTGGGAACCTGTGTGCTTCTGAGTTGGGCAGGTGAAGGTGTGAGCGGCGGCAGAATGTGCCACACACACTGAGCACCACGGCAGTTACTCATGACAAGCTGCCATCTCTGTTTACAGGCCCACTCTGTGGCTTTGCCTCCTCACACAGGAAGCTACCTTTTCCCAAGTCAGACCCTTGGTCTAAACAGCTCTGGGGTTTCAGGTAGGGGTCCATCTCCTACCAGGAGATGCTGGGGACTGAACCTGAGACCTTCTCCATGAGCCCTACTACTCTAGGCCATGCCCCTTCCCATGCCCCGTTCCTGAGCGCTGCGAATCCCCATGCGCCACAATAAGTGTCCTCCTGTCCTGTTAACGCCTTGGCACAGGGTTCTGTGGTCTCATTTAGAGGAGAGGCCGGGGGAAGCTCCTGGAGGGAGCCAGGCTTCTCTAATGGGCAATGGTGCTAATTCAGTGCAGCTGTGTGGCCAGCAGGCAGGAATGCTCTCATCCCCCAGCGGAGCAGAGAAATGCAGGCTGGCTGTAACTCGGAGGAGCCGGCCTCCACCGCCAGCAAGGAAAGGCACTGGAAGAGAGAGAGAGAGAGAGAGAGAGAGAAACGTGGACTCACCTCAACCACAGCTTGCAGATGCGCCTGCGAAGAGGCCCATTCCATGGGCAGCAGCAGCAGCAGCCACAGCATCTGGTGGAGAGAGGGGAACGAGGAGCAGAGAAAGGCAGCCACAGCAGCAAGTTATAGTCCTCTTCGAAGAGCAGCTGCCCTCCTCACCCAGCTGTCCCTACGGCAACTCCTGCAGACTTTCCTCGCTGGCCTGTGACATCAGGGCCCTGGCATGCAGGATGCCAGCTCCAGCCGCCAGTTTGCCGGGGAGTTCAAAGGTGTATGTGTGAGTTTGCGAGAGGCTCTGCATGAGAGGACGAGGAGCGTGCCTGTGTGTCTGAGAGAGGGAGAGTGTGCCTTCCTCTCTGTGTGGGGGAGCATCGACTGTTCCCTGTGCGAGAGAGGCTGTACGTGTGTGGCTGCGTGTGTGAGCAAGCCTTGCCAGCGCTGTTCCTCCATGTGGGAGTGTCTGTTTCTATGGGTGTGTGTCTCCAAGAGGACGTCTTTTGTCCTGGGTTTTTCTTTTGTTTTTTAGACATTTTCTTCTTTGAGAACAAGTTTGTCGAAGCTGACAGAAGTTGCCGGGGAGGGACTGGGGGGTGGTTTACTCTTCTTGCTCAGGGTGGTAGAGTAGCCCAAAGAGAAATGTCTGCCTGTTCTCTCTCTCCTGGAATGAACAGACAGCAGCGCTGACCCACTAGGAGTCTCAGTTCCCATAAACTCAAGAGCTCCAGGATGGTCAGTGGAGTTTCAAGAACAGTGAGACCTCAGGCTGACGGAGCCACTGAGCCAGAACAGTGATACAAAAAAAGAGCTGAGAAGTTCACTGAAATAATGACTGTCCTGGATGTAGCTGTTTTTTCATAGCATTTCAGATAAGAGTTTTGTAGTTCTGTATTCTGTATTCAGTCATTATCTGGACTCAATACGGGCTTCTAAGTAATTTTAGATCAATAAAATATTCTGCGTCGTGTTACATTTTCACATCAACCGTTGGCAAGCTTTGACCATCAATCTGATGATGTGCTTGAGTTTCGTTGGAACAAACATCTCCCACTGGTTGTCACTCTGGGAAAGTAGTGTTTCAAACACTGCTGAGAGTTTGAATGCATACACTGAAGAATACCATATGCACACAAAAGCATTACAAATTGTGAACCATGCACACACAACAAGACAACTTTCAAACCTTTGCTTGCAAGGGTTGCCTTGAAGCGCACACATTGTATACACATGTGCAATGATACACATGTCACACAAAATCCTACAGATCCTCAAAAGCGAATATCAAACGTGGCATGAAAATGTTTTTAAAATCCTAAACCTACATAAGGAGATTAATGAGTTGTCACACTATGGAGTCCAACACCTTAATCACACTCATAAGGTAAAGGTAAAGGGACCCCTGACCATTAGGTCCAGTCGTGACCTACTCTGGGGTTGTGGCGCTCATCTCGCTTTATTGGCAGAGGGAGCTGGCGTACAGCTTCCAGGTCATGGGGCCAGCATGACTAAGCCACTTCTGGCGAACCAGAGCAGCGCACGGAAATGCTGTTTACCTTCCCGCCGGAGTGGTACCTATTTATCTACTTGCACTTTGATGTGCTTTCGAACTGCTAGGTTGGCAGGAGCTGGGACTGAGCAACGGGAGCTCACCCCGTTGCGGGGATTCGAACCGCCGACCTTCTGATTGGCAAGTCCCTAGGCTCTGTGGTTTAACCCACAGCGCCACCCGCATCCCATACTCATAATCACACTCATACCCTACAAGCTTTGTCATCTTTTTCACTACTGATAAAAAAACTAGATTCAGGTAGGTAGGTAGGTAGATAAAAAAACTAGGTATAATAAACAACACATATATTTTTTAATTGAACATATACCCCTCACAGCACATGGCAGAGTGAGAAGGGGCTTCAGCCTTTTGGACCATTGCTATGTCTGTACTTTGGCTACATGCTGCCAAATTCCTGGGCATTCATTTCTCACACAACAAATGGGCCTGCAGAATTCAGTGAGTGGCATTTCATGCTGGCACAACAGAGAAGACATGAGAAGATATTGCATACAATACCTCTTAGGACCAAACTAGGTGTGGTGTTAATTAATATGTACATTTTGGGTTTCGTAAATAGCCACAGGGAAGCCTAAGCAACTTTGGACCTGTTTTCTGAAAGCGTTTTTGCTGTGGTCAACTGCTTTTTGCAGTTCATGGGAGGGTCTTCATTGGTACAAAATCTAATTTGGCCCCCAGTCTAGCCTACTTGTATAGGATTGCTGGTGTGGTAAAGGAAAGGTAGGAAACACTACCTTTCACTAACAGATGTAATGAAAATGAACCAAATACATTTCCCAACAATCTGTCATTACATGCGGATTATAGATGTTTTGCAATGCAACCCATTCCTTCTATATTAAAAAGGGATACGTTATCCCAATCTCTCAAACAACTTGAAGTATCTTTCAATATAATCTATTTTAAACAGGCTGAAAGACTTAGGATGACTGATCACACACATTTGATGCCCCGCCCCCAGCCTTTGCACCTAAAGCAGTCATCAAAAACGAGAGTATTTTCAAGCTCTTGTAGGCTGCCATGCATGAGGAAGGGAGCTGCAGTTGGCTCAGTGGCTCACAGATTGGGTGGATGTGCTCTTCAAGAATAATACTTGAGTTTCTGGTTTAGAACCAAAAAAAATTGAAGGTAGAAGAGAATACCAGTTCTTCTTCTACCTTCTAAAAATTTATCCAAAGTCATTAAGTATACAGGAATACCAAATCATTATCATCTGAGAGATCCATCTTGGATTCTCTCAGTAAGTCAACGCTAGCATTTTCTATGGTTTCCTTGGTGTAGATGTATACACCAATATGATATATCTTAAGATGCATTCAAAAGTGTGGTCTAGGGTTTTTTGGTTCACCTTTAGAGCCTGAGGCAGAGAGGACAAGCCCACGAGAGGTAGAAAATCTCCCTGCAAGGAAGATTGCATTGCTTTCTGTACACCCGACTGAAATCTAATTCCTGCGTATAGTTTTCAGGGACTCAAAGAGTGCTGAAAGATCACTGGGTGTGCATTATGGATTAGAGTTTGTGTGGGTGGCTTAGTAGGAACGGCAAGGCAGCTTGTACGACAGGAAATGGATTGAGGTGGAGGAACACTCTATGGAAAGAAGAAGAACCTTCTTCAGATGATGCACACAGGTTTTTACCATTTGAGGAAGGTCTCTAACTCAGTGGTAGAGCAGTGGTAGAGTCCCAGGTTAAACCCCAGGCATTTACATGTGCAGAAGAGAAAGTCACCTTATTGAGGCTGTGTACATTCTATACCTCAAAAGAACACCTGAAGCATATTTTTCTCTTCAAAGAATTCTGGGTACTGAGGTTTGTTAAGGTTGCTGAGATTTGTAACTCTTTGAGAGCACACAGAATTTTTGGAAATAAGGAACTGGCTTTGAATGTTGTTGTTAAGAAGAAGAAGAAGAAGAAGAAGAAGAAGAAGAAGAAGAAGAAGACGACGACTCCACCCATCTGGCTGGGTTTCCCCAGCCACTCTGGGTGGCTTACAGCATATATAAAACGTAGTAAAACATCTAACATTAAAAATTTCCCAATACAGGACTGCCTTCAGATGTCTTCTAAATAATTATAACTCTATGTTGTTATTGTTATTAGTAATTTTATTAATAATATTTTACATTGCTGCTGCCATGAGTGCTGGAAGGAAGACCGCTCCCTGCTGAAAGGCCCATTTTCACCTGGCCTAGAGGCAGGGCCTGACTCGCCCTGAACAGCCAAAAGAGGCTCCTGGGAGGCCACTGGGACGTTGCTGGAACAACTCTTGGTTTGCGGCAACTGGCTAAAATGTTTTAAAATGTTTTAAATTGTTCTAATTGAAGTTCCTTTGGTTGAGTTGGTGTTGGTTAAATTTGTAGTTGGAGTTGGTAGTTATTTTTATTTAGGTATAACTGTAGACTGTTTGTTCTTGTTCTTGTTGTTGATTTCTGTTGATTTATTGGTTGTTTGTTGCTTGTATAGGATATTTTGTTTTTTAATGTTTGATGTTTTGTTGTGTTTTTATATATGTTGTAAGCCGCCCAGAGTTATATTATTATTATTATTATTATTATTATTATTATTATTATTATTATTATTATTATTTATTACAGTATTATGTTGTCTTTGCAGCTTGAGACCCTGGAGAACTGCTGCCTGACAGTGTACCAATACTTTTCAATTTTTTCCAGATATGAGCCCCGTGTTGAATGCAAAGATACATTTGGAGCATCTTCTTAACTTGCATGATGGTTGTGTTGCTGGTTTGACTCACTTTGGGTAAAGCCCTCCTTACCCACCAGCTGAAGACCAGTGAAGAAGACAATACTGAGAAAGATGGACCAATAATCTGACTCAATACAAGGCAGTTTCCTCTTTTCCTTATTGAAAATGGTTTTTTCCTATTCGTGGAAGAAGAGTCTTGCTGTTGTGTGCATTTGCTTTTCTGCTCATGTGACTAGACCACTTGCACGAGTAATTATTTGCAGGGGATGGTGAGATGTGGTAACTTCTGCAGTGGGTCTTAGAACCATTTCAAACATTACTAGGAAACAGTGAATAGTTGCATATATTCTTTCTGTGCTTTCAGGTATCATGTGATGGGGCAGCCCAAGCATCTTTCCCTGTGGGGAGGTGCAGCCACAGCAGCTCCCTGAAAGCTACTGCTAATCAATTTCATTAGGTGATCACAAGTCTAGTGTTACAAGAGAGAGGCAGAAAGCATGTGCATGGTGCCCAGAAGCATAGAAAGAAAGTGTGTGAGTCACTTGTACATTTCCTGGTTAGTTCCTAGTGAGAGGGGAGCTGTCTTGCCTAAACCTCAAGCCTGAGTAGATTGCTGTAGGATTAGGCTTTGAACATTGGAGCGTTTAAACTGCGCCTCCACCTTTGCTGAAACTGTATTTGTAAATAAATCCATATATTAATAACTGTAATAAGCCTTTAAAGGAAGCCAAACCCAGGTAAATCTCTGAACCCTTTGAACTTTTCACTGCCCAGAGAAGCAAAATGCATGTTCTGAAATTTAACATGCCTTTTAAAATGAGCTATATTTCAAGCTATTGGGGGGGGGGCGTTAGGGGAATTTAATATCTATTATGTGTGTGTTTTTCTTAATTCACAGGCTGTTTAATGCACTTGAATGTATTGCTACTCTCCAGGAGAGCCTTTGGGATTGATGGGGATAAAAAAAAGCAAAACAAAAACATTTCTGCAGTGAATTGGGGCCTGATTCAAAATGATATCGTTTCCTCCACTCTGTTGTGCTGTTTATAAAACGGGAACACAGTCAAGGCTCAGAACGTAACATGAGGCTATTTAAAAACAAGCAAAGACTCCCTTGGAAAGAGCAAGCCCAATGGTGAAGGAGCCCAAGGATGTGGTTGGGCATCCTTTACTCTAGGCTTTTTCCGCAGGGTGATGGGAAACTGAAAGAGCTGCCTGCTGCTCTTGGGGAGGTGGGAGGGAGGGATGGAGCTTCTTGCGATTGGCCAGAGCAGGAGGAAGGGGGGCCATTTGGCTCCTGGATGGGAAGCTTGTTTGGAAAGGCTGGTTTCCAGGCATCAGTGGTTGCAGACAGCCCAGTACGCAGGCTTTAAGTTTCCCTTTGAATTGGGTGTTGCTGCCAGCTTTAAGCCCTCATCTAGGCAGATCACAGTGCATAATGCACACTCTTCTGCTGTGGCTAAGGCACAGGAAAGCAGCACGACCCAAGCGTTGTTAGAAAGACTGGACTAGCAGCAGCCATGGTTAGGGAGAAATGAGAATGGAAGAGAATAGGATCAGGATTAACTGAAGTCTGGCCAGAGGAAGAATTGTTCTTCCATTGGGTTGGGAGACATAGTTGCATGTGTGTCAGGAAAAAGAAGGAAGAGTGAATTCTGTTTTGCAAACTAGAACTTCAGGAGGGTGGAAGATGCTAGATTATCCTTGGAGCTTCAGCAACAATACAGTGTGTAGTTTCAACTACAGTATATTTGCAACAAAAGCATTCCTGAATGCTTTGGCTTTGTTGTAAGTGATTTATGGAAAACCAGTTCACTTAGCTAGTTTAAAAGAAGGGCTTTGTATTTTGAGAGTAATGTTCCCTCTGCTCACTAGGCAGTACAATGCAATTTGCCTTAAGCAGACTCTTTTAACTAGTACAGCACTCAGAATCAGTCTCCAGTTCTGCTCATATAAAGACTGCCACGTTTCTCCTTACTGTCTAACCAGGAGCCCCATTTGTTTTGTTTAAAATGTGAGGCCGTTCTGAGTTTTCAGAAATGAGGACCAGCCTTTGAGCCTTCATCCCAGGATCTGGGTAACTTGATACCTGCAGCGGCTAGCAAAGACTAATTCAATCAGTCTGCAACCTCCATCTTTACTCTAAATCTAAATGCAGACCTCATGGCTACAACATCCAGCTTAATTTCGAGCTGAATTGCTGAGAAGCAAATAGTCAGACCATAGAAAACATAATTGGTAGAGAGGGCTCTGTGTGATGTTATTTCCCCTCTTCTCATGGGAGGGAAAGGGCACATGTAACTTGCATTTCCCTCCCTCTCCCCTTTTTCTCTCTCTTTTCAACCACCCATTAGGGCAGACTTGCCCTGTGCTTGCTTCAGTCCTAGGCACAAGCCGGAGACTGCTTTTACTGTAAATATAAGTATTTTACCTGTCCAGTTTTTACCGCTGCAGTAGCTGAAAATCAGTGCAAGGCTATGGAGTAAGCAAATCATATTTTAAGCTTACTCTTCAGCCTGTTGCCCGATTTCTTTGTTAAGCAGGCTAAAAAAGGGGGAAGCCAGCTTGCTTTGCTGCTAGAAGTGGGACCTTAAACTTTGTTCATTCTGCACATATGGGGGGCCTGGGAGGATAATTTGCAATTAATATATTCTCCAGTCTACCTGCAGCTACCATAAGGTATAAGGGGGAAAGAAAGAGGCAGCAAAGAGTTTAAAATAATTGCTGAAGAAATACACAGAATGATATGGAGAAACCTATTTGTGCTCTGGTTCTTGGTCCCACTATTCCGGCAGCAATTTGCTTTAGTTTGGGGGCATCTTCTAGCAAGAAAAGCTGGAAACAGGTGTGCACTGGGTTGTTATGCAGATCAATGCCACCACCAGCCTATACAGTTGTACCTCGGGTTAAGTACTTAATTCGTTCCGGAGGTGACATCATCTCGTTTTAGTTCTAAATACTCAGCCCAAAGTACTGGAAACTCGTGTGTGGGTGTACCTGTGCTCCTAATATGCTTTTGTCTTGTACGGCAAACCGTGGCCCTCAAGGCCTTTCCATCTGGCCCTTGGGACTGTGCCCAGGCCACATTTCACACTGGCTCTGCTGCATGCCCTCCTGGAGTGCTTCTTGAGCTGGGATAATGCCTCTAGCTTGGCTGGAGGGAGTGATGTGTGTGTTGGAGTGGAGGATTTTACACATTGCCTTGCCCATTTTTGCCTCTGGTCCCACCCACTACTGGCATGGCCTCTGGATTGTTAGAGTTCCCCAACCCAGTAGCAGAGAAGTACGATTATTAATGTGCATAAAATGAATATGCATAACTACAGAAAAAAAAACCCGGTCAGCGTAATTCTTTCCTGGTGCATATGAGCATGCACGAAAAGGGGAAACTATAGTGGATGCAGAATAAAACTTGCCCATCATCCCACACAGCTCCTGATTTTCAGTTTGCAGAACCAGCCCTGCACAAAATGGGAGCCAGTCTACCTGCTGTGTAGACCTGCCTTCAGTCACCATATGCAGGACTACATACTGCCTTCAGGGAAAGGGCTGCAGCTCAGTGGTGGAGCAGATGCTCTGGGCGCAAAAGGTCCCTAGATCAATCCTCAGCATCTCATCTTAAACCCTGGAGAGCCACTGTGTCATGGGCTTCGCCTGCTGAACAGCAGCCTGAAGGGGGAGAAGGCGTAGTGACTCCACCTGTAGCTGATCAGCCTTCAAGGACACAGAGGAGGAGGCACTGATGAGAACCAGCTGGCTTCAGCCTTCTTAAGAAGAGCTTCCAGCAGCAGTCAGATGCTGGTAACAAGGCTTGTAGTTCCTGGCCTTTACTTGCTGCTTCCTGCTCATCTTGGATTCCCTAACTCCTGGACCATCTGGCCGTGTGGATTGCTGCTCACCTGACTCTAGGTCTGGACCTGACTTTGGATGCCGACTTTGCCTCCAGACAAGTACACCTCAGAGACTTTTCTGGTTGGCCGGCCTCCCACTCCGCTGCATGTTGTTACTCAGCACGAGACTACGACACACTGCCCGTCAAGTGTCATCATTCCTGGACTAGATGGACCAGTTGTCTGCTTCAGCAAAAGGCAGTTTCCTATGTTCCTAAACTTTTCTATCATGCAACAGATGGGTCCCTGTCAGCTCCAAAGCTGCTTAACTGAGCATTTCCTTGTACTTCTGCCTTAGACACTGCCAGAAATGAGAGTAGGACAACGGAATGACAGCTGAAGGACCTGTGGAAGCCAGAGTCTTGCAGGCAGAGCTGGACTTGAAATAGACCTCAAGCGTCTCCTCCACCCAGCAGCTGGAACAAGGCCTGGAAACGGGGGCTGCCGAGTCATCATATTTTCCAGAGAGCAGTGGAAGCCGCTGCAGGGAGTACGAGGGTAGGGGAGAGGGGGGCGGAGAGGCTTCGTATCCCATTGTAATTGAAAACAGAGCAGGCAGAGGCCGGTTGCCAAAGGGGGACCTTGCCAAAGGGGGACCTCCATCGCAAGGACTCATCTGAGCTGCCAGAGAAGAAGCGGGCAGGGGAGGGAGAGCTCAATCTATCTAGCCTGCGCTGGAGAGAATGCCCTCAAGCAGGGTGGCTTCAGATCTTGTCAGACTACAGCTCCCATCACCCTCAGCCAGCAGGGTCAATGGTCAGAGGTGATGGCAGTTGCTGTTGTGGCAGGCGCTACATTGGCTATCCCTGCTCTGAAGAGAGAGAGGGGGAATGGTAGTGTGTGGAGAGGAAGAAAGACCTTCTCTGTACAGGCGTCGTGTTTTCTGAAGATCATTTAAAGTTGCCTGAAATACCCCAAAATTTGGTGATTTGGTAGTTTGATGGGGCAGGAGTGGGGAACCTCAGGTCTGGGGGCCTTTCTTCAGCTCTCAAAGACTCTCCCTAGGGCTGGGCCATGCCCCCTCTTCAGGCCACACTCTGCTTCATGCGCTTCATTGCCTGACAGGATCGTGTCCTTGAACTCTTGCTTGCCTGGATAGAAAGATGTCTGTGCGTAACTTATGCTGAACAAAGGTAAGAGTCACATTTTTTGCCCCACTCACTCTTGCCTCTGGCCCCACCCACTGCTGGCAGCATGCGGCCCCTGGAGCGTTCCCCATAAGAGAATGTGGCCCTCGGGCAGAAATAAGTTTCCCGCTCCTGCGTTAGATAGGGCTTAGCAACTAGAACAGTGTTTGGGGCAGGTATTCCCAGATAGGGGAGAGAAGTGATGCACCAGCTGAAATTCTCTTTCACAAAGCTCTCAAAGGTCCATCTTTGCACCTGGCCACACCTTTAAGCAATGAATATGACCCCCTCCTGACCCCTGTCCCATGCCAGCATCGTGCCAGTGCGCATGACTTAGCAGGTCTCTGTAGCGTTTCTATAGCTTTTCAGCAGCATCGCTGCCAGGTCTTCTGTGCCAACACCTGGTGGCACAGTACACATGCCAAACGGGTTAGGCCAGTTTTCAGGAAGTTAGAGTGTACCGAATTAATCTGCCTTATAATGCCGTGACCTGCTTCTCGCTGCCTCAGCAATGGAGGAATCAAATTTCCCTTCAAACTAAACAGCAGCTAAAGTGGAGAATTTAATGCCAAAGTTCAACCTTGTTGCAGTTGGGCTCCCTATGGGATCTCTCTCACTCACTCACTCTCTGTCTATTGCACTATACAGCCTATGTTTCCTCCAGATGTTGCTGGACTGCATCTCCCATCATACCTGAGCACTAGCCACACTGGCTGGGCTGATGGAAGTTGGGGTCCAACAACTTCTCGAGGGTCACAGCTGATCCACACCTGTTCTAGACTATCCATCCTGTGCTGTGTCTTCAGTACCAAACTATCTCACCTGCAAGTCAGTCTTGGCTCCTTTTTCAGCCTCTATACAGGAAATTGCAGCCATCCTGCTTCCAGTTTTGAAAAGCTAGACAAAATACATTTGTCCTTAACCCCTTCTGTTTACCATCCACCCACATACCGAATGACAACAGTGAGGAACATTTATCCCTGCATCAAACTTACTTAATCCCGTCCTGCCAACAAAATTCTCCTGTGCCGGTCCTGGCTGACTACTTCTCGGTGTCAAAGGAGTCCAGATTGCCAAACACAGGAGCATTGTGGGAGGAATATTGTAGCCTAGAGCCTACCTGGAACCAAAGGAACCAGGCCAAATTCAAAGTGTTCCTGCAGTATTACTATATAAAGTCCTTAACAGCTTGGGACCAGTTTACCTGCATATGTGCCCTCTCGACTGCTTTGATCTGCAGAATTACAGGTGCCACATAATACCTATTCTGCAGGTGGAAGAAATAAATATTTTAGTGTGGCAGCTCCCACATTTTGGAACTCAGGCAAAGTGCCTTTGCTGTACTCTCCGGCACCTGCCAAAAATATTTTTGTTTAGAACAGATGTGTAGAATCCTAGTGTGTACTTTAATCTTTTTTGAGTTCATTAGTGAATTTAATTTTTCAAATGGTTTAAATAGTTGCTTTTAACTGTTTTTAGTGATAATGTTATTCTTTTTGTAAACATCTTTGAAGCTTCCTCTCCACAATCAAGCGGTGTATAAATTTAATAAAATAAAATAAATAAAATGGCGCTCCCTGTTTACCATCCATCCATATCTATAAAGGTCTATCTTTTCCCCCCTCTGGGTGCTACATCCAGAACAGGATAGCTTTTATCCTTCTCAGACCACGTGATTTTCACATGACAACATGGATTAATTACTTTCTGCACAGCAACAACAGCCACTTCTGAAGAACGAAATGTTCTTATTGTGAAACTAATGGGATCCTTGGAGGCATTGGAGAACATTTTACATTTTACAAAGTCTACTAACGGTCCTAAGTGTGCTGAGTGGGCTGTGGGAGAGACATGCTTTGCACACTATGGCTTTAAGGTACATTTGAAACACACACACACACACACACACACAAAATTCTGGGTACTGTAGTTCGCTAAGGGTTGCTGGGAGTTGTAACTCTATGAAGGGTAAACTACAATGCCCAGAATTCTTCGAGGAAATGGATGTCCTTTGAAGGAACAGTGTGCACAGTTCACATAGCCTAAACTGAAACTGCCTCTAGCATTGGGGATATCTTCTTGGGGAAGCTGGATGCCTCTGTGTTCCTTCCTGCTGTTGTCCCCCAAAGTGCACTGCCTCTCCTGGCTCTGCAATGCGCACTTGGCGCGCACGGCTGCCTCCTGCCTCTCAGTTATGCACTAGGCCCAGCTAACAAGTCCCAGCTGGTCCTTGTTCAGTTGTGTGGGTGGCTTGCTTGGGCTCGTCCCAATCCTCTCTCTAAACATCCAGGGCCCTGCCGAGAAAGGGAAGCAGCTTCCAAGGCCTGCGCTGGGCTGGGGAGTGGTTTGAAGCTGCCTGCTTTAAACCGTCACCTAAGCCATGCGCTGCTCCCAGGGGAAGCCATTTGTATTTGCTTCCAAGCCCTCTACCTGAGCATGGAGAGGCAGTGGCGTAGCGTGGGGGGTGAAGGGGGGGCCGGCCGCACCGGGCGCAACATCTGGGGGTTACGGTTAGGGGGCGCAAATCCACTGGTTAGGGGGCGCAAATTACTTGCCTTGCCCCGGGTGCTGACAACCCACGCTACGCCACTGTGGAGAGGATCTTCTTCCTTCTTCTTTGTTTCCTTTGGCTTTGCCTCCTTTCCCAGCCCCTTTCCCGAGCCAACTCCCTAGCTTTGTATTGAGCAGGGGTAGGCAAGCTAAGGTCCGGGGGCCGAATGCGACCCAATCGCCTTCTCAATCCGGCCCACGAACAGTCTGGGAATCAGTGTGTTTTTACATGAGTAGGTTGTGTGCTTTTATTTAAAATGCATCTCTGGGTTATTTGTGGGGCATAGGAATTCATTCATGATTTTTTTTCAAAATATAGTCCGGCCCACCACATGGTCAGAGGGACGGTGGACCGGCCCACGGCTGAAAAAAGGTTGCTGACCCCTGGTATTGAGCCAGAGCTCATTAGAGAGATAACATTTTAAAACCATAGGAACATAAGAAGAGCCTGATGGATCCAGTCAATGGCCCAATCCTGTTCTCACAGTGGCCAACCAGATGCATGTGGGATGCCTGTATGCTGGGCACAAGTGCAATTCCCACAACTGGGAAGCATGATGCCTCTACCTGTGGAGGGAGATCAAAGTCACCATGGCTAGTAGCCATTGATAGCCTTGTCTTCCAGGAATTTGTCTAATCCTCTTTGAAATCCATCCAAGTTGGCAGCCATCATTGCCTCTTGTGGCAGTGAGTTCCATAATTTAACTGTGTGCTATGTACTTTGTTTTATTTTCCTTGAATCTTCCAAAATTCAGCTTCATTAAATGCCACGCATAATTTTATTAAGTTCTATTGTGCCACCTCTTACTTGCCATTTCTCTAAACCAGGGTTTTCCAAACTTGGGTCTCCAGCTGTTTTTGGACTACAGTTCCCATCATCCCTGACCACTGATCTTGCTGCCTAAGGATGATGGGAGTTGTAGTCCCAAAATAGCTGGAGACCCAAGTTTGGGAAACTCCGCTCTAAACTAAAAAGACTTAAATGCTGGAACCTTTCCTCACGCTCCAACTCCTGGATCCTTTTGGTTGCCCTTTTCTGAACCTTTCCCAGCTCTACAATATTATTTTTGAGGAGAGGCAACTTTGACAGCCTTCATTTACAGGCTACTATTTCTTGTCTCTTCTTTCCAACTTTTCAATGGCCTTCCCTAGTTCCTTCCCATCTCTTCTGCCTTTGTTTTTTGTCCACAGGACAGGTGTGGCAGAAGGTAGATTGGGACCTATTATTATTATGATTTATTAGATTTATTACCCAACATTAAAAAAACCAAGTTTAAAGCAAATTGCAATCACAAGAATAGAGTGGGTCCTAAAATACAGTGGTACCTTGGTTCCCAAACTTAATCTGTTCTGGAAGTCTGTTCCAAACCCAAGGTGTGCTTTCCCATAGAAAGCAATGCAAAATGGATTAATCTGTTCCAGACTTTTAAAAACAACCCCTAAAACAGCAATTTAACATGAATTTTACTATCTAACAGGACCATTGATACATAAAATGAAAGCAATAATCAATGTACTGCACTATAAAATAAATAAGACAGTATTGTAGATTATAGATTTTTTTAAAAAGAATTCTTACATGCAGTAATGATAACCATTGTTTGGATGGGGGCTTTTATCCATTTCTGCAGTCACATAATCAATCATGCAGAAACAAAAAGAGCAACAATGAAACAAAAATGAAGAGCAAGTCACAGTAAAAAGGAAAAAAAAGAAAAAAGCCACACAAACAAAAACGCAAAAAATGCAAAAACAAAAGCGCCAAATATCACCTCTGTGTTGTGTGGGTGCTCGGTCCTAAACAGCCGACAGACTCAACAGGAAGCCTCTGATTAGCAGCGGGGGCATCAATTTACAAACGGAACACATTCAACAGGAAACGGAACATGTTCAGCTTCCAAGGCAAAGTTCACAAACCAAAACACCTACTTCCGGGTTTGCAACATTCTACTTCCAAGTTGTTCATAAACTAAGCTGTTCTTAAACCAAAGTACCACTGTATATATAAATCACAAGGCTAAAAGGCCAGGATAAGGAAGTACATTTTCAGCAAATGATTAAACTGTATAATGGATGTAGAAGACACACCTCTGAATTATCTGCATTAGATCTGACAACCAAATGCTTAACAATAGCAAGCACAAAATGCCTTTCTTTCAGCCGCCTTCTTACTTCCAACCAATCCACAGAGTGCTGCTGAGTCTCAGCTTCCTCCTCTTTTGCCGCCTCTTTGTCCTTGAAGAATTCATTGGGGAAGAGGATGGGGACAAAAATTAGTTGGTTCTGCTTGTCAATGGCTCTGGCGCCACCTACTGTTGGCCTCCCTGCCTTCAGCCCTTCCCAGTGGGCACCAGCCCCCACTACCCATCACTTGTGTTGAAGCAAAATTCAGCATACAGTGGTACCTCGGGTTACATACACTTCAGGTTACATACGCTTCAGGTTACAGACTCCGCTAACCCAGAAATATTACCTCGGATTACCGTACTTTGCTTCAGGATGAGAACAGAAATCGTGTAGCAGCAGTGCGGCCAGGAGGCCCCATTAGCTAAAGTGGTGCTTCAGGTTGAGAACAGTTTCAGGTTAAGAACAGACCTCCAGAATGAATTAAGTTCTTAACCCGAGGTACCACTGTATGTATGTGGAATAGGAATGGGGGAAGCATCTTTGCCTCAGACAGCAAATTATCTTGTGCCTGCCCTGTTCATTTCCAACATTAGCTAGACAGGTGCTTCTGATAGCTTTTAGAAGCCTATCGTGAAGTTGTCCCGAGCAGTTAAAAAATCAAATTTTAACTTTCCTGGTTTCAAGTGGCAGCTGGAAATGTGATGTGAAAACCTCCCAAATGAGAGCAGAGGCAAAAGAAGTCCATAAGCAGCAGCGTCTTCAAATGCAAGATTTAAAAGCCAGTGGGGATCAGCCATGCAATCTTTGAATATTTGTGGCTAGCAGTGCTGGTTGGCAGGTCCTGTTTCAAGTCATGATTGGTGCCGGGGTCTGCTTGGGGATCCAGCTGAGAAGTGAAATTAAAGGTGAGCGTTAGTGATTAATTAGATGCCAGGGGTTTCCTTTGCAGCTGCAAGGCAAGCTGAGGTCATGGTCTGGAGCATGAAAGTTAGGAGGGGCAGCGAGGAGATCAGCAGGAGCTGCCACAGCCTTGAGGCAGGCTGAGTTTGATGACAGAAGTGAAATAAATGAAGATTAATAGCTTGCAGATCAAGGCAGACGCTCGGGGAACAGAGCGCAGCAGAAACTAGCTGACTAGTAGCTTGTAGGATCCATCCTCTTTAAAAGCTTAGGAAGGATTTGTGTAGCTGGAGGATTTGTTCAATTGAAATGCTTGGCAGGATTGCAGGGAACTGTGCCCTCTAGTGGTGTACACATATATTGGCTTAATACGTCTGATTTGAAGAATATAGCCATAGGAACATAGGAAGATGGCTTGTACTGAATCAAATCATTGGTCCATCTAGGGTCAGTATTGTCTACAATGACTGGAAGCAGCTCTTTTGGGTTTCAGACAGCAGTCTCTCTGAAATTTACTTGGAGATGCTAGGGAATGCACCTGGGGCGTTCTGCTTGCAAATCATATGCTTTAACACTGAGCTATAGCCCTTACAAGGGACACGGGTGTCGCTGTGGGTTAAACCACAGAGCCTAAGACTTGCCGATCAGAAGGTCGGCGGTTCAAATCCCCATGACGGGGTGAGCTCCCGTTGCTCGGTCCCTGCCCCTGCCAACCTAGCAGTTCGAAAGCACGTCAAAGTGCAAGTAGATAAATAGGTACCACTCCGGCGGGAAGGTAAACGGCGTTTCCGTGTGCTGCTCTGGTTCGCCAGAAGCGGCTTAGTCATGCTGGCCACATGACCCGGAAGCTGTACGCTGGCTCCCTCGGCCAGTAAAGCCAGATGAGCGCCGCAACCCCAGAGTCAGCCACGACTAGACCTAATGGTCAGGGGTCCCTTTACCTTACCTTTATGGCCCTTGCACAGGGAGTCTGGTACGTACTATAAATCCCATGGCCAGGCAGCATTGCAGAGCCAGGGTTGTAATGCTACCCTTTTGGCTGTTATTA
Organism: Podarcis bocagei; assembly: GCF_964188305.1. Lineage (NCBI taxonomy): Eukaryota > Metazoa > Chordata > Lepidosauria > Squamata > Lacertidae > Podarcis > Podarcis bocagei. The sequence continues at coordinate 34,232,138 of NC_138129.1, forward strand.
AGGCTGCTATAGATGATATGGGTACAGACAGTGCTATTTTTCTAGAAAAAGACGTCCCAGAGCTCACCATGAACGTCTCCCTTATTCTCTTAGAATGCCAGTGGCACCCACCCGAGAGGTGTCAGAGCTGAGCTGCATTGAGCTCCGGCTGCAGGGGGGGGGCAGCCCTGGATATAAATATCGAGAGTGCTCACAGTTCTGAAATATCATCCAGCATTAGCTATAGGGGAGAAAAATAAAGTAGCACGCCATCTCAGGCTCCTAAAGGTGTTGAGTCTTGTAACACGTGAAAGAGGGTTGCATTTAGAAACTCATAGTGCCAGCAATGAGGAAAAGAGCAGTCCCACTTTGTTTCTAAGCGCAGTGCCGGTGTTCATTTTACTTACTTACTTATCAAACCTTTATTAGGCATTGTGCAAATAAAACCATAAAAGAGGAAATAACATATAAAAGCTTTGAAATATATATAAAAGGCAGCAGTTGGCTACATACATATATATAAATATACATATGAAATCAGTGGTTTTCGTTGTTAACCTGCTCCATTTTAAAACCCTACGAGGCAGAGAGCAAGGCTGCTTTGAAGGGCCAGCTGCTCCCTGTTTGTCCTCTGCAATCTGCCACAAATGTCTCTCCCCCAAACCAGCCAATGAAGCTGAGGTAAACGGTGACCAGAAGGAGGGCTTTTCAGTGGTGGCACCCTGGCTCTGGAACCTTCTTCACAGGGATGTATGCATAGCGCTGGGTCTGATAACTTTTCAGCACCAGCTAAAACCTTCTTTAAAAAAAAAAACAACCAGTCATTTTAGATCTGTGGATTTTAACTCAGTGGCTTGCCGTTTGCTGTGTTGCTAACCCATTGTTCTCATCACTTTTATGGTTTTATTGGTCCTTTGTGATGGATTTTAACTTTTACTGTAAGTTACTCCACTAAGCCTCTTAGCTTGAAAAAAACAGGGTATGAATACAGTGGTACCTGGTTGCGAACGGGATCCGTTCTGGAGGCCCATTCGCAACATGAAAAGAGTGCAACCTGAAGCGCAGTATCTGCGCAGGTGCGCGGCATGATTTGGCGCTTGTATGCATGTGCGAAGTGCGATTTAGCACTTCTGCACATGTGCGAGCGGCGAAACCCGGAAGTAACCCTTTCCGGTACTTCCGGGTTGCCGCAGGATGTAACCTGAAAGAATGTAACATGAAGCAAACATAACATGAGGTATGACTGTACTTAACACAAACATACCAGGGGGAAAGGACCCATAGTCCAGTAGTAAAATACAACCTTGCCAATGCCCCTCCCAGCCAGGTTCAATTTCTATTCAGCAGCATCTCCATTTAAATAGATTTCACAGGTAGCTGCAGCATGCGGGCAAAAAGTGATCTCTAAAGCAGGCATAGGCAAACTCAGCCCTCCAGATGTTTTGGGACTACAACTCCAATGATCCCTAGCTAACAGGACCAGTGGTCAGGGGTGATGGGAATTGTAGTCCCAAAACATCTGGAGGGCCGAGTTTGCCTATGCCTGCTCTAAAGCCTTTAGACTGAGAAATGCTGGTGGTTTTTTACACTACAATGGTACCTCGGTTTAAGAACAGCCCTGTGTACAAACTATTCAGTTTCCGACCTCTGCAAAACCGGAAATAGTGTCCTGGTATGCAAACTTTACCTTGGTCTAAGAATGGAATCCGAATGGTGAAAGGGCACCAGCAGTGGGAGGGCTCATTAAGGAAAGCGTGCCTTGGTTTATGAACGATTTCCGTTTAAGAACAGACTTCCGGAACAGATTATGTTCATAAACCGAGGTACCTTTATGATGTAATGACTTTGTCTGGAGAGGCGACTTGAAAATATTCAAGAAGCTTAAGTGAGAGTGAGTGTTACCCTTGACAGATACTTTTCTTCCCCTTTTCTGTTCCTATCCCTCAGAAGCCTCATCTTCCAGTGAACTGTTGATTTCCTTTTTAAAATGTTTTCTAAAATATTAGTCACGTAGGACTTTGTGCACACTCACAGCTCTAAAAAAAGGGGGGCACTCTGGGTTCTGTTTGCACCCTCTTTGCTCTGTGTGCAATCTACTCCATCTGGACAACTCATATGCTCCTCACAAATTCAACAACTGAATTCTGCAGCCTGTATAAATCATGCAAGCGGAGTGCATTAGCGCAAGCTCTCTTATTTTGAATCGTGCTTTCTGCAGTTTTTGCCATTTTCCATCTTTTATTCTCGTTTTGCTAATAATGGGTGAGGGCAAGGTTTTTAAATAAACTGTGCAAGGCACTGAAGTTTCACTCTCAGCCAGGGGAAATGTTGCTAGGCAGGAATTGCCCACTCTTTCAAGAAAAACTTTCCAGCCACAAGGATGAGAAATTTCCATTCTTTCTCTCTCTCTTTAAAGAAAAGCAAAGGTTCTCAGGATCCTGAACTTTGAACCCAGGTCTCTACACTCCCAAGTAGTAAGGGCGCGCACACAGCCTTCATCACACTCAAATGCACTTTTTCATTGCTTAGGGGGTATAGGCAGTGTTATGTACTGAAGTTCTCACCACGGGCCAGCAGGGGGATACTGTAGATAGTTTTCACTCAGGTCCACATATGCAAATAAGGGATTGAAAGTGACGTTCAGTGATTGGATAGCTACAGAAAATGGTTACTGTTGCGTTCTAGTGGAGCTCTATATAAGCAGGCTGGCTGAACCCTTCAGTTCAGTTCTGTTCTGGCCTGTGAATAAACAAGAGCTGTTTGAAGAATCGCTGTGTCGTCTGATATGTTCACCCACAGCTTAACAGGCAGTTGTCACAAAACAAATGAAAAACTGAACCAAAGGGGTCTGTTTGGTTCAACCTTTCTTCATTACAAAATGAATGCCATCGTGAGTAACTAGTGGGGACAATTGGGTTCATGTTTGCTTTCCTATCTGCATTCACAGGAAGCTGCCTTTTGTTGAGTCAGAGCACTGGTTCAGCGATTTAGACAAATGTTGCCAACCCTATCCGGTCACACCAGAGACTGAACCTGGGATCTCTTGCATTCAGAACATATGTTCTGCCACTGAGGTACGACACCTTCATCCCCGTCACTCATGTGAGAATGTGTGTTACCTTTCTCTAACACATCAGCTGATTTAAGTGTCTGACACCCACACAGATGAGTCTGCCAGTGGAGGCTGCTGTCCTCTCTTCCCTGGATGCCCCAGAACAACACAGTGCTCAGCCCAGGGCATTCTGGGAATGGAGGGGAATGGCAGCTGCCAGGAGATGGCTGCCAAAACGAGCTCCATTGCTGCCACTGCTGCCAGGAGAAAAAGGAAACAGAAAATAAAAAAGTAAAGGGGGCAAGTAACAAAACAAATGATTTTTTTAAAACAACAACAACAAAACACTTGTGGTTCAAACAAATAAATGATTCAATGAATAAAAAATACCAGCAAGGATACCACTGGCCTAGAGATGGAAAGAAGATAAAGTCCTGACCAGAGACAAATGGCTGGTGAAAATGATGGACTCTGCAGAGATGGCGAAACTGACCGGGAAAATCAGAAACCAGGAATAGAGGAACTTTAAGAAGGAATGGGAAAAATTTATCATGTACCTGAGAGAACACTGTAAATAACGCGGGTGGTGCTGTGGTCTAAACCACGGAGCCTCTTGGGCTTGCTGATCAGAAGGTCGGCGGTTTGAATCTGCACGACAGGGTTGGCTCCCGTTGCTCTGTCCCAGCTTCTTCCAACCTAGCAGTTCGAAAGCACGCCAGTGCAAGTAGATAAATAGGTACTGCTGCGGCGGGAAGGTAAACGGCGTTTCCATGCACTCTAGCTTCTGTCATGGTGTCCCGTTGTGCCAGAAGCGGTTTAGTCATGCTGGTCACATGACCTGGAAAGCTGTCTGTGGACAAATGCCGGCTCCCTCGGCCTGAAAGCGAGATGAGCGCCGCAACTCCATAGTCACCTTTGACTGGACTTAACCGTCCAGGGGTCCTTTACCTTTACCTTTTACCTGAACAACTTAAAAGTTTGGCAGGATTTGAGTAACGCTTGTAGTGTACTAAAAAACTAAGGTAAAAATGGATTAGTTAAGAAAAATAGAGGAAATAAGTGAAGCGGTTGAAAAAAGATTGAAAATGGTAACCATGGAAGGGTGGAGGGGCGTCAAAGGATTCAGGGAATCCTAAACGATGGTGATGATTAATGTTTGAATTTAAATATGCAATGTAAAACTTAATTTAAAAGATTTGAAAAAAAAAAAAGAATAAGGAAATTTTTAAAAAAGAAAGTGCATGCCTTCTTGTATTGCTCTCCATATTCCTTACAGGTTTTGGAAGTAGCAGTGCAGAGGAAAACCTGGGACTGTGGGGTGGAGGGGGGCAGGCGGGTGAGGTTTGAGCCTTTCTCTCCATACCACTTCTCAGCTGAAAATCCCCACCTCCCCAAGGTGCTGTTTCCCATCCCCCATCCCAAAAGGTACAAGTTGCTCTAATGAGACCTTTGGAGACAAATAGCAGCTTCAGAAGGGTGAATTTCAGCCAGAAAAGGGTGCAGGGCAAAAGATGCCGTCCCTCCCTGTGTACTGTGGCACCAGTTTGGATTGTCCTCCCCCACCCCCCTCACCATGGCTGCTGTTTCCATTAATAATAAGAAAGCAAGGGAGAGATCATCACATGATTAATGTCTAATGACGGCCTGATTGTATGCATTGCACTTCATTAGAATTCTGCTCAGGCTGGGCCAGGGCCTCTGGCAATTGTGCTGTTAGCTGGCAGCCAGGGGGGTGCAGAGGAGGAACTTGCAGCAGCAGAAGGCATTGGATGGGAGGGGGTAGCTGAGTACGGTAATTCTAACAGTCAGCAGCCACAGAGGAAAAACAGTGGGACTGCTTGCTACATCTTGCCACAGTCTCCAGAGGGAGGAAGATGTGGCTTGCTTGCAAATCCAGGGCAGTTCATCTTGGACCTGTGGGGATATTTTCAGGAACCCTAGTCTCCCGTTTCCACCCCATCTGCTTCCAAATGCAGAAGATCTGAAGGCCAAACCAGACATAAAGCTTAGGTTGCCAGGAGAAAACATTTTTTTTCATCAGAACTTTTACTTTTTGCCTGGGAGGGATGTTGTGAGCCTTTAGGGTTTCTTTTTTAATGCTGGTTTTAATGTATGTATGTGTTTGTCTGTTTGCTTAAAATATTGTAAGTCACTTTGGCTTGACAAAGAAAGTGACCTATGCATTTAATAAGTAAATAGAGATAAATAGGCAGTTCGGTTGTAGGACTTAATATTAGGGTTGGGTGAAGGCTGAAGGCAAATTGGAAGTGGAAAGGATTTTCACATTTTCTTTGATTTGTGGTGTGCATCTTCTCTTCCTAATAAAGCCTGAATAGCAAGCTGGTAATCTAGCTGATTAAACTCTGAAATGATCCCAAGGCAGATGAGAGCCTACTGGCGGTTTCATTTTGCAGAGGGTCCCAGCATCTAAGAAAGAACTGAGCCGTTTTTTAACCACTTCCTCTTCCACCTCCTCCGCTCTCTTTGCCTCTTTCTGTCAAACCACCCTGTCAATTTCGCTTCCTGTTATTGATAATTTCACCCCAAACTCAAAGGAAGGTCAGACAGGTCTTTTTTAAAAATAATAATAATAATGCAATGAATTCTATGTCTGCACGTGTTAACGAAAATCTATGCATTACTTATTTGGTAATTCTGCTGATGGTTATTAGCTAAATGCAAATATTCTGATGGATTTCTGTATTTGCATTTGCAGAAGAGAGTTGTTTTTAAACGGTGTGTGTGTGTGTATATATACCGTATTTTTCGCTCTATAAGACGCACCAGACCACAAGACGCACCTAGTTTTTGGAGGAGGAAAACAAGAAAAAAAATATTCTGAATCTCAGAAGCCAGAACAGCAAAAGGGATCGCTGCGCAGTGAAAGCAGCAATCCCTCTTGCTGTTCTAGCTTCTGTGATAGCTGTGCAGCCTACATTCGCTCCATAAGATGCACACACATTTCCCCTTACTTTTTAGGGGGGGAAAAGTGAGTCTTATAGAGCAAAAAATACGGTATATATATGTATGCATGCTGCCTGAGTGTGGCTCTTTCCTTTTATACTAAATATGAGACTCGAGCATGAAAGAAGCTACAACTGGGGGGATGTTAGGGGTACTTGTAATAAATTCAGTCATATATCTTCTCCCCTGCCCTATAAAAAGAAGCAAAAAAATAAATAAATAAAAGCTTGGAAATTGTAAGTTACGAGTCCAGGCAGTTCAGTACTGAACCTCTTCTCCCTGTTTGGGTGAAGCTTCCATCAGCCCCTGCCGGCATGGTCAATGGGCAAGGATGGCAGGAGTAGTAATCTACCATCATTACTGCGGTTTACCTAGATCAGTGTTTCCCAACCTTTTTTGGGCAAAGGCACACTTGTTTGATGAAAAAAATCTCGAGGCACACCACCATTACAGCCTCGTGACGTCAGCGCGCAGCGTCACGCCGGGAGGGACGCACGAAAGTGTAAGTTTCAATTTTTTTCCCTCCCCCTTGCCGGGGAACCTCCAAGCTTTGGGGGTGGGGGGGAAGGAGGCAGCAAAGCGAGGCAGGAAGGAGAGCGCGGCTTGGCTGGGTGAGCTTTGGCAGGGGCAGGGAATGAGAGCCGCAAGGCGGGCGCTGCGGACGGAGGCACTGCCCGCCGAGCTCGCAGGCAGCCAGGCAGGCAGACGGCGAGAGCCCCGCGCTGGGCGGCCTCTCCTCGCCGCCGCCGCCGCCCCGCCTCTCGCCGCCCGACTCGCCCACCTCCCTCCAGGCAACATCTCGCGGCACACCAGGCAACATCTCGCGGCACACTAGTGTGCCGCGGAACAGTGGTTGGGAAACACTGACCTAGATGGCCCCATGTTGGATAGGGCGTTGGCAAGGTCTGTGCAGGTGCCAGGCAGAGCCAATCTGGCCCTCCCACCAGTGTGTCTATGCAGCTCCCATGTTACTGGCATCTTCTCCCCCCCCCACAGGTGCCTTCTAGGTAAGCTGCAGTGATGCCAGTGTCAGGACTCAGGAGTGTTTCTCTGCCCCACCACGCCAGCCCTGCTGTGGTGGGTTGGTGGGAGCCACTCTGAAGCCACAGTATAAAATGGAAGAGTTCAAAACCATTCTTCCCTTGCTGTTGTGGTGGGTGAGTTTGGGCTGGATGCCTTGAAAGCTGCATGTCTAATCTCAAGCTCTTCCTTCACTGTTCTGGGTTATCCTTGCCGCTTTCAATCTGTGGGTAGATCTGTTCCATAAATGCAAAGCACATTCAATGCATATCACTTTCCCGAAAGAATCCTGGGAACTGTAGTTTGCTCAGGATGCTGGGAATGGTAGCATTAGGTCCAAACTCTGGTTTGTTTCACTCCAGACAAACTGGGAGCTGTAACCAAGATTTGTTCTTGGCTCACCGCTCTTGGTTTCTTTGGGGGAAACAAACTGCAAACCTGGGTCCACACTTGACAGACCCTGTTCTGCTTACAGACTCCATTCTGCTTTTCTTATACCTTCTGAAACAGAGTAACCAACATTAATACTGGATTTGAAGATAAGGTTCTTTGTAGCATCATCCAGCAGATATGAATTTGGGTTTCTTCCTCGATACCCTAATAGCAACTCTGATTACTTTTCTGCCATGTTTATCAGCTGAACATATTTTGTCCACACTGCTGCCCACATCCTTTCCATTTTCTTGCCTGCGGCTTGTTCAGAACTCAGCAGTTTTCTGGCTACAGTGGAAAGAGTCCTCATTTTGGTTATCTGTATGAGATCTCAACTGCAGTGTGTTTTAACTGACATTGTGTTGCCCAATCGCGTTGCTGTGTAATGCTGTGCAAACTTCCATTGTCCTCAGCAGCTTAAATACTTCTGTTTCAATGCATAGTTTTTGTCTGTTTATTATTGCTAACCCCCCCCTAATTATTTAAGTTCTTAAATAAAGCTTTATTGCCCAATGTATCAACAGCATTCAAGAATAATTCCCAACCCAATTCTCAATACAGATCAAAAGTGTTTTCCCCCAAACTACATCAAAATGTAGTATTCCGTGAAAAACAGCAGGATTGATGTTGTGGCTAACATCATATGTACTCAGTGGTGGAAGTGCACTGCATGCAGAGTATATAGGAGTGGGTACACATACTTACTTGAGAATAAGTACTACAAACCTCAGTGGAATAAGTAAACATGCATAGGATTGGGCAGTTAGTCATAGGTATCTCAGGCCAACAATGTATCTAACATGCAGAGAGATGGATTGATCTACTCCTTTCTGGCTTTTTGTTTGTTTTTTACTGTACTCAGGATGAATAAATTTGCCAGGATAACCCCACAATTCCATTAGTGTGGTAGAATGTCAGAGAGGGCATTGAGTCCAGCAAGCAAGAAATCGCAAAAGGGGCAGAATCCTCCACAAAATCATTGTGGGTTGGTGATACCAAGCCCCAAGAATAATATGGAGGACATGCTATCGTCCCCCAGATCAAAACATTCAAGGAGATTTTGAGATGAAGGATGAGAGCAAAGAAGGACTCAGAAGAGAAAATGTTGCAGTAATGGGTTCTTTACAAAGATTGGTCCAGTCACAACAAAGACATGAAATTTCCAGATATTCTAAAGGACCGTGCCCTAGAACAGTTGGTCATGGAAGCAACCAGAGGAGTGGCGAACCAGGACTTAATATTATGAGTGGTGCCCAGGACCTGGTGCGATCTGTAAATGTTGCTGACACAATTGGGAACAATGAGTCTAGCGCTATTGAATTCAATATGTATGTGAATGTCTAATTGCCAAGGAAATCCAGCATGGTCAAATTTGACTTCAAAAAAGAAAACTTCCTCAAAATGAGGGGATTGGTAAAAAGGAAGTAGTAGCCTGAATAGGATGCTGGACTAGGTGATTTATTTCAACAAGAATCTTTTTATTTTGCTTTAGTGTCCTATTGTGTTCAAGAACCCTGCTGTAGCAGATTAAGGATGCTTCCAGGTGGGGGTTTAATATTACAGATTATTCAGATCTGTTTTTTCTGTGCGCAGAACAGACATGCAAGTGCCCACACATTTTTCACAGGCATTTCAGTATTTCCTGTCCATATCAGTGGATGACTGATGGAGTGTGTCTGCTGGACCCTCACCTCAGTCACAACTTCCCTGCCCTCCACTATCTTTCCCTGTTCTAGGTCTGCACACAAATATTTATGTACTTGTGCACATGCTAATAAGGGCACATGCTAATAGTAATCAGGAGCTCGGTCTAACATTCCTTTTGATCCCTCAGATTTGCACAAAATCAAAAATTGCACGAGCTAATTTACAAATGCTTGACTGTGTGCGTTTGAACACTTCTTGGGTAGGGACATTAAACAAACAGACGATCCGAGGTGCGTGCACAGCTACCTGCACACATGCCCTGTCAGTACCTAACTGGCATAGCTGAATTGACCAATTAGAAGACAAAGGCCATGCCTACTGGGATGCACAGGAAAGACCAAAGTTGCTTCTCCTATACATATTGAAATATGTCTGGGTATGGATTACTCTTGTCTAATTTGAATGGGGTGGTGGTGGAGTGGATGAATAATGCTCAAATGTGGGCAAGCCCTTTACAAATTGCTCCTCTGAAATGGATTGCTAAAATCTAGATTTCCCATCAGTGTGGCACCATCGGTGGAACTGTTGCTTTGCAAGCTTTTGCCTATCGCTGGACTGTGGCCTTCAGAAGATTGCCCTGTCTGAGGGCCAAATTCCCACCCTTGATTCAAGGAGCCATTCTGCATCTGTGTTATCTGCAACCAGAGATCTACTGTTTTCTGTTGGTTAGCTAAAATATAGCAATCCTTGGGGCAGAATGCTCAGAAAGGATCTGAGTCTCTGCACTGCCTTGTGAGAGCTCCCCGGGGGGTTGTGCAGCGGATGGAGCTGTGAAGTTTGTGGCCGGCACATGTGTGTGGGTGGCTGCAAGGGTGGAGCAAGAGGGGGAAGTGCCAGAGCAACCACCAGCATAGTGATAAGGAATTTCCTGCGCTCGCTTTTTATTTATTTATTTCACCGGGTGGCTGGTTATAAACAGCAGGAGAGATGGGTTTGCCGACAGCAGTGGGTGAGTGACTATCCAACCAACCGGGAGTGTCGGAACAGGGTGGGCGAAAACCTCTGTGTCTGCTAAGTGTGTGTTGTGGAGACGGAGGAGAGAGGAAATAAAGCCCAGATGCTGGGGCTGAAGAGGAGTGCCATGCTCCTTTTGATTTAAGCGGCCTGTGACTTCCCAATTGGTTTATGTGAACTTGGTTGCCCATAGCTCTGCTGTTTGTGCCTTTCTCTTTCCTAAGCTGGACTACCGTAGGAAAAACATGTCCCTCCTCTGTCTTCAGGAATGAGTTTGCTGCCCGCAGGTTATAATTTGGTGAATGTGCATGTGTGTTGATGTAAGCAGTAGTCTTGTTCCAGACCTTACAGACAGAGGTTCCTTCTAGACTGGGATTTTGTACCTGCAGGAAGTAGCATGTTCCAAAGACAGCCATGTTCTACATGAGGGTTTCCCAAACTTGGGTCTCCGGCTATTTTTCGGACTACAGTTCCCATCATTTCTGACCACCCTGCTAGCTAAGGATGATGGGAGTTGTAGTCCAAAAATAGCTGGAGACCCTTGGGAAACCCTGGTCTAGACATTCTCTGAGTGAGGCTCTGTTAGGTGTACATGGGGCTTTTCGTTGCAGCCTCTTCCTTCCTAACAGGGGCGTGAGTGACATACAGGAAGTTGACGGAGCTCTCTTCAATGAACCGCTTGCTTTTTGTGGTTTCTAGGTGTTCCTCCAGCCCCATGGGCTGGCTGACCCGCATGGCACCTGCTCTCAGGGTTCCTCGGGTGGCCGGCCTCTCATACCTCAGTCCAGAGAATCCTTTGCTGGCACAGCATGGTCCTCTACTGTTCAGCATGCCCGAAAGTCGATAGTTTCCACCTGCTACGTGAGCGAAAGAGGGCAGGAATGGAGAAGTGTCAGGAAGTCAAGAAACATGTGCGTCTGCAGGATAGGTGAGTTGAGAGCGCTCTGCGTTTTGGCTCAATGTGCAGATACCAGGGGCTGAGAGTTTATGTGCAAGTCGTTGCTCTAGAACATGGGTAGGCAAACTAAGGCCTGGGGGCTGGATCCGGCCCAATCGCCTTCTAAATCTGGCCCGTAGACGGTCCGGGAATCGGCGTGTTTTTACATGAGTAGAATGTGTGTTTTTATTTAAAATGCATCTCTGGGTTATTTGTGGGGCATAGGAATTCGTTCATATTCCCCCCCCCCCCGAAATATAGTCTGGCCCCCCACAAGGTCTGAGGGACAGTGGATCGGCCCCCTGCTGAAAAGGTTTGCTGACCCCTGTTCTAGAAAGCTACTTAACAGATGAAAAGGGGTGCTTTGGGAGAAAAGGGGACTCACAGCATCCTAGTGAGGAGCAAGATGCTTCCATGGACAGCTTTATATGAACCAGGCTGCTTCCAGCGGCATGCAGCTGTACTCAGGACCAGTGCTGAGTCCAACACCTGGAACTTTTAGAAATAAGACTCTGGCTATGCTTAGTATTATAATTATTGTTTATTATAGTTATTTGCCACTTTTTACAAGAAGGTGTCTCAAAGTGACTTGCAATGGAAGAACAGGACTACCAAGACATATTAAAGTCTATTATAAGACTGCAAGGAAAATCCCCAAAGGCTCATCCATAAATATATATAAGGGCCCATCCATTTGTGCTGAGATTTCAAGTCTTGGGTCTCAGAGGGTAGCTTTTCCCCACCCCCACCCCCCCAGGAAAACCTGCTCTTTACTGGTGAATCAGAACAAGGGTCAATCCGTACAAAAACCTGATTGATGTTTGTTCCAGTTTTGTTCCAGTGGGTTTTCCTGGGGGGAAGCGGAAGGACGGGTGGGGTGAAGGGACATCTCTTAGACCTGTGACTTGAAACAAACGCCCTAAATTAGTGGCTGCACCTCTACTCATTTTACTCAGCAACATGTCAACCTTCCCGTCAACCTACCACTCTTCCCACTAACCCACCCTTTTCCAAACCCACACGCCTCCTGACCCCTCACGTGACACTGCATCCTGCCCCCCGGACCTTTCGCTTTCCACCTCGTGCCACTGCTGCAGCCAAGTTGGATGAAGAGATGGCCTGGCCAGATGAGCACTACAGGAAAGAGGCCCGAAGCGGTGGCTGGTCTGGGGATCTGCCACTGCCCCTCCTAGCCAGGCTGGCCCTTTATTATAAATGGTGGCATTGGCAGAAGCAGATTACCAGACTGGCAGACCCTGGCTTCTGACCACCTTCCTCCTTCTTGCATTGGGCTATTTTTGCACCCTAATTGGCAGTGGCACAAAAGCAGCAGATCCCCAAGGTGGCCATTAGTGGCACCAGTCAGTCTGGGGGTCTAGATCCAGGAGCAGAGGCCCCAGGGCATGTAGGCGGAGGAGCCAGTGGAGCTGCTGGGGGGCTGCTACAGCTTGTTTCAGCTGACCCTTTGCAGCTTGCCTAGACCACCCATTCACTGCCTCTCATTACACTGTATTTCACAGCACCACCTGTCTGTGGACAAGTGAACTGCAGGATGATGACATTCTTACATTTTTATTATATGTAAAGAAAGCAATTCTAACCCACCTCACTGAACACCAAAAGAGGCCACAAACATACATGATTTCCATCAAATTAAGGGCTGAAGGCCTGGGTAAATAAAAATGTTTTTGCCTGATGCCTAAATACAGAATGATCACATCAGGTGTGTTTCCTTTAGGAGAGCATTTTATAAGCAGGGAGCCAGTACAGAAAAGGCCATTTTTTGTTTGTTCTGCCACTCTCTATACCTCCCTTAGAGGGGACACACAGAGAAGGGCATAACATTGGTATGGGTGTTTTAAAATTTCTTTCACACAATCATTTGCAGAATTCCTTTTGCCCTGTTTGTGCTTAGTCTGGAACATTTCTGTTCTGGAAGAAGGAATGGACTCCCATAATCATTGGAACCAATTTAAGGATTTTTTTAAATATATGATTGCAATATCAGTCTGAAACTGGGCCAACATAGGAACTCCCTGGCTCATTAATGTGTGACACTCATGAGCTGGGGTCCCAATAATTGTGTAGTGACAATATTGCTTTGGTACTGTATGCTACATATTCAGTGTATAATAGTTAAATCCTCAATCTCAGGCTTCCCTTCTAGTTTCTCTCAGTCTGGAGTGGCTGTGTGATGCTGCAGCTAGAGTCTAGGGTATTTACGGTATTTATTATTTAGATTGTTGTCCTCCCTTGGGCATAAGGTCCTTGGGTAGGTTACAAAAATGTAAAAATATAATATTAGAATTTAAAACAATTTATAATCAGAAGATGGAGAGTGAAGCATTGTCAATATACACTTGGCAAGTAAATGAACTTTACTTGCATTGTTCTATACGATTTATACAGGGTTAAAATTGCCTTTGATCCCAGTTACTATTTTGCATCTTTTCACTAGCTTGCAGCAGCACATTTTACCCCTTTCACACAACTCTTCCACCCTATTCTATAGATGGCTTTCTCTAGGCTTATAATTTGCACATTTGGGTTTCTCTCCCTTTCAGAAGGGGCTCCAATGTGTCGCTGGTGCTGGACATGAGTTCTCTGAGCAACACCGAACCCATTTCATCTGTCTCCACCCCAAGGGATGTCACAGTGAAGCTCCTGAACACCACCAGCCATGTTCTTACTCAAAGGATGCTCCAGCATCAGAACTGGAGCCTAGAGGAGCTTCAAGAGGAGTTTGCGGTGAGACACTCAGAACTGCCTCATCCTGATTTCATTCCAACCTAAACTCCTCCAATTGCATACCATCTTGCAATCTAGACTACTGCATATTGTAGAATTGGGAGAGATTCAGAGCAGAGCAACCAGAATGCTCAAGGGAAGGTTCCAGAATTGGGGTGGTTTTGTTTTGTTTTTAGTTTAGAGGAAAGGTGTGAGAAGCAACATGATAAAATTGCATGATAAAATTATGCATGGTTTAGTGAAAGTTGATAAAGTATTTTTTTTTTCTTCCTCTCTCCCTCTCTTAGTTATAGTACTAGATCAGTGGTTCTCAACCTGTGGGTCCCCAGATGTTGTTGGATTACAACTCCCATCATCACTAGCTAGCAAGGCCAGAGCTCAGGGATGATGGGAGTTGTAGTCCAACAACATCTGGAGACCCACAGGTTGAGAACCGCTGTACTAGATTATGAGGATCTCACTCTCTTAACACTAGATCTCATGGGCATCCAATGAAGCTGAATGTTGTAAGATTCAAGACAGACAAAATAAAGTACTTCTTTACACAGCACATTGTTAAACGATAGAGTTAGCTGCCACAGGAGGCATTGGTGACCACCAATTTCGATGGCTTTAAAACACTAAACAAATTCACGATGAATAAGGCTGTCAAAGGCAACAACAACAACAACAACAACAACAACAACAATAATAATAATAATAATAATAATAATAATAATAATAATAATAATAATAATAATAATAATTTATTATTTATACCCCGCCCATCTGGCTGAGTTTCCCCAGCCACTCTGGGCGGCTCACAATCAGTGTTAAAAACAGTACAGCGTTACATATTAAAAACTTCCCTGAACAGGGCTGCCTTAGGATGTCTTCTGAATCTCAGGTAATTATTTATCTCTTTGACATCTGATGGGAGGGCGTTCCACAGGGCGGGCGCCACTGCCGAGAAGGCCCTCTGTCTGGTTCCCTGTAGCCTCACTTCTCTCAATGAGGGAACCGCCAGAAGGCCCTCGGCGCTGGAACTCAGTGTCCGGGCTGAATGATGGGGGTGGAGACGCTCCTTCAGGTATACAGGTATATATATTACACTATATGATTCCTATGTTCTGCCCAATGTGGGAGGCAGTATGCCTCTGAATGCCAGTTGATGGTAATCACAGCTGGGGAGAGTGCTCAGGTCCTGATGTTGAGCTTCTCCTAGGCATCTGGTTGTGAGAACAGGATGCTGAACTAGATGGGTCACTGGTCTGATCCATCTCCCTCTTCTTATGTGTTCCCGTTAGAAAACTGTTCTACCTGTGGTTATCCAGATGCTGTTGGACTCCCAACTCCCATGTCCCCCCACGCAGCATGGCCAATGGTGATGGAGGATGGGCGTTGTAGTCCAAGAACATCTGGAGAGTCACATGTTTCCCATGCTATGGCAATAAGCATTTTGTGCCTAGCATCTTAACAGAGCAGGAAGTCCCTCCCTTTTTTCCTGGGTTTTATAAGATGAATAATAACACCACTACCCTTTATAAAGAGCTGGGCTTCTTTAGGCAGGTGAGAGATCTCCATAACAGTCCTTTTCGGTTGACAGCAGGTTAAAAGGGGAACAATTCAGAGTATGTGTTGGGAAGCAAAAGCATATTTGCATTTATACTCTCTCTTTCCAACACTTTGAGTGCTTTATGTTTCAGAGAGGGGAATATTTCAGCAATTCCTTCTTTCCTCCTTTACAGAAAATCCCCTCCAACTTTGCCAGTGCAGAAGAGCTGGACATCCCCAGACGAGCAGCAAAAGACAGATATAAATCTATCCTACCAAGTATGTTTGCCTCTTGTGAACAAGGAAAGTGGAGAGGTGGCAAAGGAATGCAGACCAATGGACCCATCTATTCTCATTTGTATTCTTTGACCAGTGTCAGGTCACATTTGCACCATATAGCTAAAGCACATTTAAAGCGCATTGTGTGTCCCCGCCAGCGGCCCAAAAATCCTGAGAACTGCCTGAAACTGTAGTTTTGTGAGGGATAAACTACAGTTCCCAGGTTCTTTTGGGTGAACATAATGAAGAAGAAGAAGAAGAGTTTGGATTTGATATCCCGCCTTTCACTCCCTTTAAGGAGTCTCAAAGCGGCTAACAATCTCCTTTCCCTTCCTCCCCCACAACAAACACTCTGTGAGGTGAGTGGGGCTGAGAGACTTCAAAGAAGTGTGACTGGCCCAAGGTCACCCAGCAGCTGCATGTGGAAGAGTGGAGACGCGAACCCGGTTCCCCAGATTACGAGACTACCGCTCTTAACCACTACACCACACTGGCTCTCCTTTAAATGTACAGTAGGGATGTGACCTTGCATTCTTCTACACTTCAAAACACTAGCATACCCCTATTTTTAATCCCATCACCAGAGAGGGCCCTTGAGGCCTATGTGTAGCTCTCCCCTCTTACACACACTGAGAGGTGGCATGACTCTAGGTCAGTTGTGACTGTATCAGTGAGTATAAAAGAGGCACACATAGCTCTGTTGTGCACCTATAGAGCATTTGGATTTTGTTTTTCATTATCAGATTCCTTAGCTTCTGAAAATAACAGCTCAGTCACAGCTGCAGCACTCCTGGCTGTTCCTCCAGGGAGCTCTGTTCATTCCTCTTTGCTGGATGATGGAGCTGTGTGCCACATGGTGTGTCCTATGTCCTTGCTTGCTGCACCATCCCAGCCCTGCCCAGATAAGCTGTGGGGATACTTGTGTTGGGAGGGTAGCTCCCCACTACCACGTGGGAATGCAGTCCTCAACAGAAAAGAAATGAAAAGCTTCCCTGCCTCTTCTGTAAAAGTTCCACCCTTTGGCTTTAGCAGACATAATTTCAATCCCTGCTGAGATGTGCAGGATGCCTTACATAATCATAACACTACCTTATGGCTTTAGAAGTTGTGATGAGTCGGAGTGGAAAAGTTTCTAAAGGCCAGAGACATAGGGGAACCTCTTGTAGATACCACCTTGTTTGCGTAAGATGGTGACGGGTGTTTGAGTGGGAAACAACTGAAGGCCATTTTATATGCCAGATAGACTTGCCATTGTGGTGGGATGAAAACTCCACCTGTGTGAGCAGAAATAAAATGACTGCTCTGTGTTCCAGCTGCTGTAGTGGCATACATCACTTCTGACATGACTGTTGAAAAGGCAAATTCATTGTAAATAATGAGTCTGAGCAAGGACAGAAGAACATTGAGGTAGCAACGACTGAGTCAAATGTGCTGGAAGGTGGGGGGGGACATCTCTCTGAAGGAGGATCTGGCCAGCTTTCTGACTTCTTGTGATAAGGGTGGGAATCCATAAGCTCGAGAGCCAGTGTGGTGTAGTGGTTAAGAGTGGTGGACTCGTAATCTGGTGAACCGGGTTCGCTTCCCCACTCCTCGACATGCAACTGCTGGGTGACCTTGGGCTAGTCACACTTCTGTGAAGTCTCTCAGCCTCACTCACCTCACAGAGTGTTTGTTGTGTGGCAGGAAAGTTAAAAGGCGATTGTTAGCCACTTTGAGTCTCCTTAGGGTAGTGATAAAGTGGGATATCAAATCCAAACTCCTCCTCCTCCTCCTCTTGGACTATGGCTCCCATCATCCCTGACTGTTGGCTATGCAGACTGGGGCTGATGGCAGTTGAAATCCAACAACATTTGGAGGCCAACAGGTTTTCCACCCAAGGGTTAAAAAGGTAAAGGTAAAGGTACCCCTGCCCGTACGGGCCAGTCGTGTCTGACTCTAGGTTTGTGCGCTCATCTCACTTAAGAGGCCGGGGGCCAGCTCTGTCCGGAGACACTTCCGGGTCACGTGGCCAGCGTGACGAAGCTGCTCTGGCGAGCCAGCACCAGCGCAGCACACGGAAACGCCGTTTACCTTCCCGCTATAAAGCGGTACCTATTTATCTACTTGCACTTAGGAGTGCTTTCAAACTGCTAGGTGGGCAGGAGCTGGGACCGAAAGACGGGAGCTCACCCTGCCGCAGGGATTCGAACCGCCGAGCATACGATTGGCAAGTCCTAGGCACTGAGGTTTTACCCACAGCGCCACCCGCGTCCCAATACCCAAGGGTTAGGATATTATAATTAGATGATGCTGTGTGCATGGTCTTTGTGTTCAGGCACCATATTCGATGTAACCAAACTGTCCCTTTAGATCCCCAGAGTCGTGTGTGCCTCAAGAGAGCGCTGAGCCAAGAAGATGAGAGCTACATTAATGCAAACTACATCCGGGTGAGCCAGAGGGTCATTGAGGTGTGAGAAATCTGAAGATGACTGTTGGGATGTGTCTTACTTGTTGATATTTCTGTCTCACCTTATAGGGTTATGCTGGGCAGGAGAAGGCCTATATTGCCACCCAGGGGCCCATGCTTAATACAGTCAATGACTTCTGGACAATGGTGTGGCAGGAAGGCGCTCCTCTCATTGTTATGCTCACCAAACTCAAGGAAGCGAAAGAGGTATGATTGGTGTGGGCCTTGAGCAGCGCCGGCCCTACCATTAGGCAGAGTGAGACGGCTGCCTCACGTGGCAGATGCTGGGTGTGTGTTTGTGTGAGGAGCAGACAGAGTGTGTCCTGAAACCACTAACCTAGTGTGCTGCCCTCAAGTGCAGTGGAGAATGCTACTCTATTGCCAGTACCAAAGTATGATTCATTGGTGAATGCACTGGTGATTCAAGTGCCAGTCTGGTTGGCTTTTATATATGTAATGGAGAGAACACCATTGTGTCCTTTACCCAGAAAAGGGTACCCAGTACTAGCAACTTAAAATAAAATTTAAACAGTTAAAAGTGTGGCACTTACTATATCAACTTCATGGTGAGTACCACACATTATTTATTTATTTTCTTTTTTTAAAAGCACTGTCTTTACCTCAGGCAGCAAAATTTATTGGGCCTGTAGACTTCTCTCCATCTGCTGTGAGTGAGGATAAACAAATTCCCTGGAGGTGAGGGGACTTTCCAGACACTAACAGAAGAACAGTGAGCAAGCTTAAATTTGTAAACATTTCATCAAACAGGGATGGACAATAGATACTTTTATTCATGCTGAGAGCATGAACCCTAACCCTTTAGCATTAGTGGTAAAAAAAACCCCACAGCATTGGTAAGTGCTTCCCGCTTTCAGGAGCAGAATTTGGTTCTCACTGTGGAAAGAACAACAGAACCTCCTAGAGCCGATTAGCAAACCATCAGTTTAACAAAGAATGCTCACCCAAGCTTCTATAACTGCGTATTTTGGGGCATAAATGCAGGGGGAAACTAGGCAACCAGAATGCTGACATTTCCAGCCATGGGCCAGCTCTCTGCTTCAGGGGGAAGAGGATTAATTTGGCCCCCAGTGACACTCACTCCTCTAAAATGCATCCCAAGACTTCAGTGCAGCATAGCAGGACCTTGCTGATGAGTTGTTTACACCCCATTCCTTAAAAGATCACAGCTGTGTAATATTATGCATGCTCATTCAAAGAGAGGGGAAGTGTTTACTCAGAAGTAAGAACCACAGTACTGTATTTTGCTTCCCTGTAAGTGTTTTTTGCTTCCCTGTAAGTGTGTATAGGATTGCAGCAGTGCTATTTTTCTAGGGAAAGAGGTGCCAGAACTCACTTGTTCTCTTATAATGGCTATGGCGCCCACCTGAACTGAGTTCCCAGAACTGAGTTCCAGCAAGTTCCGGCTAAAAAAAGGGGTCAGGATCTCAGCATTATTATATCTGGAGGCACCGTTGGCTGACACAAATATCTTCAGTACAGTGGGGAGGCAGTGTAAATGGCTAAGCTACCTCATCTAAACTCTGATATCCCTCTCGGTTCATTTTCTACCATAAGGCAGCATCTGGAACAGCCTATAAAGAATGTCGGGGCTTTCTGAGTACCTGTTTGGTCTGTAGGCCCCTTGCCGCTGTACACTAGCTTTTTGATCCTGGTGTACTGTGTTCTGGATTGCGTAGGTGGATCTGGTGTGACTGGAGCTGGTGGTTGAATGGTTCTGCTTTTTTATATTATGCTTATATTCTGAGTCACTCGCTTATATTGACTTACACTACCACTTCTCCTCATGGGGATCCTCGTCCTTCTGGTTTCAGAAATGTGTCTGTTACTGGCCTGAAACGGAGGCAACCTATGGGCCCTTCACCATCCGCATGCAAGGCATTTGTGAATGTGAAGAATACACCATCCGCGAATTTGGCCTACAGGTAGGCCAGGAGGGCTTGGGACACAAACAGAGACAGTGGTGCTCTCTGGCAAAGGTTTACTGTGCAATCATTGTTGCTCATGTGAAGTGAGAAGTTTGGAGGGGTGGCCTGGGAGAGGGCCTTCTCTGTGGCAGCCCTTCAGTTCTGGAATTACCTTACTTTTCTGTGTATAAGACGAAGTGTTTTTATTTAAAAATTATATTAAAAATTGGGGGTTGTCTTATACATGGATAGTGCATGGGGACGGACGGACGTGGGATTGGTTTCTGCCATGAGCTGGAGATGGTCAGCAGCTATTGGAAATGTTAAAGGTAAAGGTACCCCTGACTGTTAGGTCCAGTCGTGGACGACTCTGGGGTTGCGGCGCTCATCTCGCTTTACTGGCCGAGGGAGCCGGCGTTTGTCCTCAGACAGCTTCCATGTCATGTGGCCAGCATGACTAAGCCACTTCTGGTGAACCAGAGCAATGCACAGAAACGCCATTTACCTTCCCACCGGAGCAGTACTTATTTATCTACCTGCACTTGACGTGCTTTCGAACTGCTAGGTGTGCAGGAGCTTGGACCGAGCAACGGGAGCTCACCCCGTCACGGGGATTCGAACCGCCGACCTTCTGATTGGCAAGTCCTAGGCTCTGTGGTTTAGACCACAGCGCCACTTGCGTCCCTATCGGGCGTGTTATTTGTGACAATTGTGTGGGCAATATGGCAGCTTCTGCCAGACGATAGGTGGATTTTGCGACGTGTGCGAGTGGCAGCGTAGGTCAGGCAGGTGAACGACTTTTGGCAATCCCCCCTAGAAAAAACTCAACAACTGTGGGCAATCCTCCTCCAAAAAAGCTCAGCAACTCTGGGCAATCTCCCCCCATTTTCTTAATTTGGAGTCCCCCCCCAATAGGGGGACTTATACACAGGGGCATGTTATACACGGAAAAATATGGTAGCTCCCCACCGAAGTGCACCTGCACCTTCATTACGTGGTGTCTGTTGCATGCTGAAGATACATCTCTTTCCCCTGACTTTTGACATCTTGCAGGGAATGCACCCAGCAGGATTGAACCCTGCCCACGCTCATCAGCTGGTGTTAGCCCATGACACCAGCTGATTGACAAATAGGCATGGGTTTTTTTTTGGGGGGGGGAATAGCCTCATAGGCCAAAGTGGACCGTCTGGCAACCCAAGAGTTTGCTCCCAAGTGGGTGCTTTCCCACCTGAGTTAAGGTCCAGAAGGGAATGTTAATTTACAAACAGGTCATTCAGAACTGATGTTTGTGTGTGCCCAAGTAGCTCATGAACACACTCCTGTTCTTCTATTCACCAGCCACACCAGCAGGTGGAGTTTGGCAGAAGGTAGCCTGGGTATGGAGGGGTGAGGGTTTTTTTTGCCCCACCATCAGTCACGCCTCCCTCCGTCCCTAGTTAGTTTACAATTAAACTGCAGTTTCCTTGTCCTTAAAAAAAAGTTTTCCCCCAAAATTTTGACAGAACAGAATTGTGCAACATCCATGATACTGAAAACATACTTAGTGCTCTGAGTGGGTGTGTGCCTGTGCCAATCTTTCGGCAAGTTAATATGATTCCTCTCTCTCAGCCTTCTCCAACTGATGGCGAAACTTCATATCCAAAGCACCCTGAGATCCAAGAGTGTTGATGGCAGAGGAGAAGGGAATCAAACCAGTCTCCTGTAGCTTTTCTCACTGTTTTCTCTTAATGCAAACTTCCCCAAGAATCTCCCACAGCAGAAGGAAGCTTATTTGCGTTATTGGAGAGGTTTGGAAAAAGCAACAAGAGGTGCCAAGGGTTTTTTCCTGCTGCACAGATACATTTCCCTCTTCCTCGTGTGTTCCATCCACCCACCCATCCGCAGCGGGGCTTCCTTCTGCTATAGGAAACAGCATAGAAGAAACAACAGATTGATTTGATTCCCCTCTGTTGTCACAACAACATGATCAAATGGGTACTTTAAGTTGGAGTGGATCTACACACAGGAAAAAATGCTATAAACAAGTCAGAAATCACATCATTGTAAAAAAACTATGGAAAAACATGTATAAAAATTTTCTGCTTTCTGGCACCATCCGGTGTTGCATGTTTATAGCACATTCAAATTGTTTCTTTACTAATGTAGCTGAGTCCCTGGTCCACCCCAACACATCTGAAAGCAAATCTGTACTGCTATAACAGTCATGGCTCCCCCTAGAGAATCCTGGGAATTGTAGTTTTCCTCTCAAGGAGATACAATTCCCACCACCCTTAGCAAACTGCAGCTCCCAGGATTCTTTGCGAGGAAAATTAAGGTGGCATAAGAGTGTTTGAAATGTTTGGTGGGAATGTGACCGAAGTGAGGAGAGAGGGATTATCTTAATTTACAGAAAGATAGGCATGCTCCCAAGCCTCATGCAGGGCACTAAGCAGCTTCAAACATCTATTTTTATTATTGCTCAAACCTGCTCGTGTGAGAAGCGAGCGGGAGTAGGAGTGTAGCAATAGAGGCCACTCATGGAAATGCCATCACACATGTGACAAACTGCCCTTCCCCTGCTCAAAAATGTGCTAAAGGCCTCACACACCAGCAGTTGCCACAGCTGTAGGCAAGCTATTATACAAATAAAAATAAATAAAAAGTGTAGGCTGGCATTTTGAGGGTGAAAAACTTCTGAGCGAGAGCAGCAGCATAATATAATAAACTGCAGTGCGGAAGCACCCTTTTGCACACACACCCTCCTCAATGATACTCCATTCCGTTTCGTTTCCCACCTGTTTTTCTAGAAACCCACGAGTTTGCAGTCTGTGGCTATTGAACAAGTCCAGGCCTTACTGGACTGTTTTTGGGTCCCATCCCACCTTAGTGCTTCCCCCCAAAATATTTTTTGTGCAGTGGTACCTCGGGTTACATACGCTTCAGGTTGCATACGTTTCAGGTTACACACTCCGCTAATCCAGAAATAGTGCTTCAGGTTAAGAACTTTGCTTCAGGATGAGAACAGAAATCGTGCTCCGGTGGCGCGGCAGCAGCAGGAGGCCCCTTTAGCTAAAGTGGTGCTTCACGTTAAGAACACTTTCAGGTTAAGAATGGATCTCCGGAACGAATTAAGTACTTAACCCGAGGTACCACTGTACTTCTGCTCTCCTGATACCTCCTTCTTGTGTGAGGACAGTGCTTTTGGACGCCTGGCCTTTGTTGCCCAAGATTTGGGGCTGCATAACATACACGCTATACATTTGAAGCACATCTTCCCCATGCACCCAGAAAAGAATCCAGGAAACTACAGTTTGTTAAGGGTGGTGGGAATTGTAACTCCATGGCAGGTAAACTACATTTCCCAGAATTTGAGGTCTGTGTGTGCTTTATATGTGTAGTATGTATGCAGCCATATATTAGGACCCACCCTTATATTTGTTATTAATATTGCATTTAAGATTGCTTTTAACTTTCCCTGGCACCTTGTGTGAAGGGTGGGTAAAACATCAAAATAAAATTTATCCGATAAATTGTAAACAGATGAGAACATTGGCAGGATTATTGTAATAACCTACAGTTTCATAAGAGTATATATTTAAAGTAGATGAACAAATGAGCAAATTCAGTTAATTTGGATATGCAGAAGATATTAAAAATAAATTTAAGGAACCACAGAAAGAGGGGGAAGGGAGTCAAGTTTTGAAATGTTAAAATGATTGTAAAATTAGTGAAATGTATAAAAGCATTTTTTTAAAAAAAATACATAATAATAATAATAATAATAATAATAGCAGCAGCAATGGCACTCACAATCTGAACATCAGAAATAGAGGGAATAATTATATGCTTTCTGTTTCATAATGATTCTCAGCTCAACGATGAATGTCGCACGGTGAAGCATATTGTTTTCTCATCCTGGCCAGACCAGAAGACCCCAGAATCAGCCAAGACCTTCTTGCACTTGGTTTTGGAGGTGGAGAAAATTCTACAGGCCACAGAGAGCAGAGGACCTGTTGTTGTGCACTGCAGGTGAGAAGCTTTCCTCATATCCCTGCAGCAGTGTAAGGAGTTCAGCGGCCTTGGCCTGAACAAAGACCTCCCCAGACTGAAACCTCAGTACCTATGGACCTCCTGTTTTATTTACATTTATATACCACTTTTCCCTCCAAGGAGCTCAAGGTCCTCCTCTCCCCATTTTATCCTCACAACAACCCTGTGGGGTAGGTTAGGCTGAGAGACAGTGACTGGCCCAAGGTCACCCAGTGAGCTTCATGGCTGACTGGGGACTAGACTCCTAGTCTCCCAAATCCTAGTCCAGCGCTCTAACCACTACACCACACTTTTCTCCTGTCATGTATTTGCAGGTGCTGGTAAAACAAGTAAAATGTATGGTTCTCAGGCTACTTGACTTGTGATTGTGAGAAACAGAAAGCATTCACATTCACTGCTTGTGTGTGAATGGGTCTGCCCCTTTCTCCTGACATCTAGTACCTTCCTCATCCCCCTCAAAGCCTCAGGGGCCACTGCAATCTGACATTATCTTGGTGTTTTGTTCAGTGCAGGAATTGGTCGGACTGGCTGTTTTATTGCTACGCAGATTGGATGCCAGCAACTGAAGAATAAAGGAGAGGTGGATATTTTGGGGATAGTCTGCCAGCTGCGCATAGACAGGTGTGTGCTGACAATCTTCTGAGCTTTCTCATTATGTGTAAAATTCCTGTACAGGGCAGGGGGAAAAACCTAGCGCAATGCATTGTATGTACTGATGCCCTGTAAAGCAGTTAGGAAACTGCCGTTGGTCTGAGAAGAACGCCACCAGCTTATTAACTGGGACTGAGCAGTTTGACCCTATTATACATGTGTGCTTTTTCCACCCCACTGGCTCAATCCAAAGTGAGAGTGGCAATCCAGTGGATCTGGAGGGCAGCAGGTTGAAGGCTGCTTCAGATGGTAATGCGCATTGCTTCAAAATGTGGTAAATGTGCCCCATAGTCCTACTCCTGAGGCGCTACTCCTGAGCATTCTGGGATACAGCATAAAAAGAAACTTTCTCTCTCTCTCTCTGCTTAGTTGAGCTGCCTTTTGATTAGCTGGGTGGTTTTCAAACTCTGTTTTAGGGAACTCTGGAGTTCCTTGAAAGCTTATAAAAGTTGCCTGTTGAGAACATCAATATTTTGTTTCATATTATCCTGCCCCGACCAGCAGACTCTTAAGAGAGTTAATCATAAAATTTAATTACAATAATGATCTAAAACAGCATAGAAACGTAACAAAATCTTTCAAAAGCAGTAGGAAATCACACCAATAAAATCCTGTTGGCAGTCATCGAGTGAAGCAAACGACTTTATAAACAAGATTGTCTTCACCAACTTCCAGTAATGGAGGGCAATTTCCCCTGAAATACTTGCTCAGTGCTACTGATCTCATTTACAACAGGTGGGGGAATGTGTAGTCCTCCAGATGTTGTTAGACTCCAGTTCTCAACAGCCCCAGACAGCATGGCTATTGTTCAGGGATGATGGGAGTTGTAGTTCAGCAGCATCTGAAGGACCACAGGTTCCCTCCATCCATGGCCTACACAGCATGCTGACACCGGGGAGTTGTTGATGTGCTCTAGACTGTATATCTCAGTCCATGCAGGGATGTGTGTGTGGAGTCCAGTAGGCCTGGCCTGGCCAGCACTCCAGGGAAACAGTATGCCCTTGTACAACAGCCTTCAACCATTGTAGGCTTGGGACACACTCTTAGGTCAAATATACATCATTGGACCCACTTCTTCAATGTTTTACCATGTATGTATAAGGAGATTGCACAGTAGCAGATTTGACCAAAATGTAGCACGTGTGCTATCAGGAAAAATGACAAAGATATAGAGGGCACTCTCTCTGCAACAGCAATTTTCAGTTCCACCATGAAGAAGAGCATCTGCTTTGCTTGCAGAAGCTCCCAAATTCAGTCCTCAGAATCTCCATTTGGGTTGGAAAAGGCACATGTCTAAGACCTTTGAGGGCTACTCAAGTCAGTTTCCTATGCTTCCTTCTTTAACCCACCCATCAACAATTTTTCAATAGCAGCTGCTAGTGTTTAGTCCCCCCCCCCCCCCCCAGCATTCCTCCATAGTCCTACTGTGGCTGCTTCCTTGCTTCACTGTGTCCTCCCTCCCTCCTTCCCCTAGCCTGGGCCACTATCCCGGGACAACATTTGCAGTGAGGCCCCTAGGAGCATTGTTTTTACCACCACCACTACTCCTTTTGTTATCTTTAGTACATACAGTAGATGCACTAGAAGGCGTGCTTCACTTTCTGGAACAATAGGCAGCATCACCTGAATTGTTTGCAAGGCGTGTTGGGCTCTCGCAAGATGCTAGTTGTTTCACAGAATTGAATCATTGTAGCTCGCAGTGAGTGCACAACTCAATAGTTTTTCTTTGTATTGCAGGGGTGGAATGATACAAACCAGTGAACAATACCAGTTCCTCCATCACACACTGGCCATGTATGCATCACAGCTTCCTAAGATCACAGACTGCTAGTGTCATTTTCTTGTGTTGGCATGTGGAATTGGCTCCTCTCCTCCATGACACGTGGCTTGACGGAGCCTTTTTCTGACTCTCCAATCAGTAGCAATATAGAGAAAACTACTTGTGTTTCAACAGCCTGGAGTGTAATCTCTGCCCAAGAAGAAGTACCTGGTTGCCGGCTGCATACCATAGGAATGTCTTCTATCACAAAGCAGACTTCAAAATCTAATGTTGTGTTTCCTGTGCTTGTTTTGAACTCCCTGAATGATGTGTGCAAACTTAAACCAGATTTCAGGTTCCTTGAAAATAGTTTGTTCTGTTTATTGTTTACTATTCAGGATACATGACTGTTGATATCAGATGTGGTCACTAATCTAGTTTCTTCTCCTCATTCCTGTTACACTTCTTTGGAGAATGCTCTCCTTCCCACCCCACCCCCTGGCCTTGCATCCAAAATGTCATCAGGAAGAGGGACTTCATTAATTGCGAAACAATAATTTTCTCCCCACTCATTCTACCGATGTTCTCCAGTCTCTTGAAACTCAGTTTGATATTTGTATTTCTCCGGCCAACAGCTGCAGCCTCCATGTGGTTTTAGGCATGTTTATTTCCTCTCTGCATTTCCTCCTTGGAATCCAGAAATCATTTCCTTTGCACTGCTTTTGTTATGCTGATCATGCATAAAGAAGCAAATGTTTCAATACTGAAACTCGTCAGAGAAATCCATTACCTATATACGAGTCACAAATTTATATGGGCACGCATGGATGCTGTGTTAAATCACTCAGTGGGATTGCATGAGCAGTTCAGGACTTAAATGGAAATAAGCACTCTGTAGATTTGGTAAATATATAAGCGCTGGGGTCAAATGTGCCCCCACAGTCCATCCACAAAAGGCCAAAAGTTCCTCCTTAAGAACAAATACCTGCCACAGTGATTAATTCAGTTTATTTATGTGCACATGTGCAAAGACTGAGCATGTGTGCTTGAACTGAAACAAACCATGGCTTACCTTCAGGGAGCACAGCAGCAGGACAATGGGGAGCAGTGCTGTGGCCATGATATTCGGAACCCATATATTTTCTCATTCATGGTAAACCATGGTTTAGTTATGTGTAATGTGTGAATTGAGTCAATGCAAGGCTAGCTGGAGGAGCACAGAGCTCTGAAAAGGAAGGCGAGGTCAGGAGTTAGCAATTTAAAATGAGGTTCTCATCCTGAGCCTGCAAGTTGGTTGGTCATTGGGATCAGTAGCATGAAACCTGCCTAAGCTCTCCAGGTGAGAAAAGGTTGAAAGAACAAGGGCAGGGGCCTTGAAACCCTGTCAGAGACTTCTGTGTGACTCTGCATGGAATCCGGAAACTTCCTTGAGCCTTACACTCAAGCTATTGGAAGGGGCTGGAGCCACACACTAGAATCTTAATCACGGCAACTGTGTCCCTCCTCTGAACCCCTGCCCTCAAAAAACACTTTGCAGTTTTTTTCTGGGGTTCAGTTCATTTCAATCTTATTTTACCACTTTTATGAAGCAAAGTCAGTGGAGCTGCAGGGACACCTCGGAGAGCACTGGAAAAGTAAAAATAGCTAGTACTACAGAAATTATTATGTATCACTGAACCCTGTCATTTTGTATTAGCTGTTCTCAAATGTGTTCGCCAAAGCCTCTGCTGGTGTAGTGGCTGCAAGGAAGACTAGAACATTGTCTCTAGTTTTCCACTACTTTTTCTTCTGCCAGGAACGAACATAATTAAGAAGGTTGATAATTTCCACCTATTTGAGTCTGAAGGAGGAGCATCATCCAAAAAAGGCGGCAACCACCTGCACAGAGAATGTGTAACGCAAGTGTACACCTCAAATCTCTGGTGCCCTGCCCAGGAAAAACAGTGCCATAGGGACAAGGTACTATTGGAATATTTCCTTCCAGCTAGCAGCACCAGCTGCATATTGCAGGCGGGACTTGTGTGCACATAGAATTTTGTAGATAACCCAGGAGAAACACCCACGTCCCAGAGAAACACCCACAGAGACTTTTAGCATGAATTCATACATTGTGATGTCATTTCATTGCAGGATCCCATTCTGCCGGAGTTATCTGACATCCATAATGATTTTGCCTTATTTCACAGGGTTTCCAGGAACAAAAGTGAAATATTTCCATACCAAACTCCTTGCACTGTATTGAGAAGCCAGAGCTCAGTGGTCCCTTCGGAGTATGACTCAGCTGAATACAACCCAATGTGAAGCAAGTCTCTAGGTTCATCTACATTCACTGCTGCAGTCCTACACCACTGGTATCCAGAAGGGATTCCCACCTTCTACCATTAAGCTCCCACACTATGCATTTAATATCACAGCCATATTATTTGTGAACTTGAAACTAAATTAAAAATAAACAGTAAAGCAGAAGTAATAAGATCTGATTCACACTTTACGTGAAAGACAAATTTATCGCTTGTTCTGTGTGTGTTTCAAATACTAAACATATTTTAAGGGGAAACGTCTACGTGGACATACACTTGGAAGCTAAATCCCAAAACAGGTACCTGGCACATACAAGGACATGTGCCAGGTACCTGTTTTGGGATTTAGCTTCCAAGTGTATGTCCACTGCAGGTTTACAGACATAGTTCACCCTTTAAAACATTCTGGGTCCTTGTCTGAAGATGAGATGGATGAGCAGCAAATTATTGTGTTATGGGAGGTATGATCTGGCTCTCAGCTGATATGCACATTGACTAGATAGTACCTGCTTGAATCAATAAATTTCATCTTTACAGTTAACGGGATCCTCCTCCTCTTACAGTCTTTAGCTGGAAGGAGAAAAATCATTCACATCAAATGCATGTTTTAACATAAAAAGGAAAAGAGAAGGTAAATTGTGTTGTTTTGTCCCAGTAAATATAACTAGCATTGTTGCTGCAGGGAAATTTGCAGAGGTACTGCAATCATCATGAGCTATTGCTTTTCATGGGCTATTGATCTGAAAGGGCATTCAGGAGAATTTGCACTCATGGCTATGTGGATAGTGTCATTAAATATTTTAAATCACTAGGTGGCACTGAACTCAGTTGTATCTGAGTAGAACCAAGAGGTTTCTGTCGCTGTTCTAAGTTTGTTATTGAGTTTCCTGACTAGTGTGTTCTTGAAACCTTCCAAGATGGTAGCAAGAAGGTCAGTTAAATTACACTGTATAGGCTTTCCTCCATGCTTTAGAATCCAGCTGAAGTGTCTCTTTTCTATAGATAGCAAAGGATGAAGAAAATAAAGGGGCAGTTTTTAAAAGCTTTATATTCAGGGCTCAATACCCTGTGGCTCTGACATCCCCACCCACCACACAGATCTGGGCCTGTGGTTGAGACTCTTGGTGAAAAGAGGGTATTCTGTGAGGCGCTGCTGCTCTCCTCAGCTTTAGCTTTGGGCTGCGTCGGAAGCTGCGTTGGAAGCCACCATTGCCAAGGCCAGATCGGGATCAACCACCCCTTGTCAAGCATGCCACCTGAGGAAGGTCACCTGATTGGTGTGCCAGCCATGCTAGGGCAGCAAGATAGTTTTGGGGCTGCAGGGGAAGCCACATGGCACACCTTCCTAGCCACTTTTCTCCCCTCAGAATTAGCCTCCTGAGGCAGTTGCCTCACTCTGCCACATGGTAGGGCAGAGTTTAGATCAGAGCAAAAGTTAAAGCTATGGTTTTTTGTTTTGTTTTTTAAAGAAATAGTGCTGTAAGGAAGGGGTGCAATTCCACCTCAGGGCTAGAGGTTATAACAGGATTAAAGCACAGTCTTTCTGATACCAAGCCAACCACATAATTTAAACTGATTGATTCCACTTCATTTGGCAGCATCTGCTATCTGTCTTCCTTCTTTCCCATTTCCTCTCCTAGCAGGCTGCAGTGGTTGAACAAGCAAACTGCCACCAAGAGAGCTCCAACAGCAACAGCCTCTCTCCTCTTTGGTTCTGGTGGGCTGAGTCCACACAAAGGGCAAAAACAAGGGATGGGGAAGACACTGTATTCTCAGAAAAACACTTAAATTAGGTGTAACTGGCAACAGCAACTTCCACTCCCGTTATCCATGCCTTATGCTTTAAGTCACAGGACAAGAGCTCTTCAGTTCCTCAAAGTAGAACCTGAATGAAAGGAGGGGCAAAGCTAATCTTAGGTGCTACCAATCCTGTCCACTCCCTCTTTCTTTTTCAATGGGTGCAGGAGAACATCCCAAAGGATAGTTCTCATGTGTCTAATTGTGAGAAGATTTAGACTACAATACTAAATATTCCACTGCTTTGCAAAATAAAATCCAACAAAATTCACAATGCCAACTTCAAAGGAAGATTGGGATGTTTAAAAAAAAAATAGTAGCAGAATGGGTTTTGTATTTGGTGCTGGACTAGGCATGTTTCCAGTGGGCAGATATGAGGATGGAGTGGGTTATTGAGGAGAAGAAAGGAGTGCATATCTCTGAGCAGGAGAGATAGCAGCTTGCTTTGCACATCAGAGTAAGCCAAAGTATGGATTACCATGACAGTATGAATGTGCTGGCTCCCAGAGAGCATCCTGCATTCACTTGGCTGGTCTCTGGGGGTTTTAAGTCAATGCAGGACACCAACTAAGTCAAAGTTTTGCTTAGTGTTTTGTCTGAACCCAGGATTGGGTGAGAATAGTGGTTTCTCTTCCCTGCCTAGCCTCCTTGGACTCACAGTGCACAGCATCACTCAAAACATCATGTTCATGCTGTTGTCTACAAGTGTAGATCTGTGGTCAGTGGAAGGAAGATGAGTTATATCAGCTTGAGTCCCAAATGAGTCAAGTGGCAGCAGAGGATGGTGGAGGAGAGGGGATAAACACCCAATCTAGTCCCTTCTCCTAATTAAGAACATCAGAACACCCTGCTTGACTAGACCAAGGGTTCATCTAGTCAAGCATTATGTTAGTAACAGTAGCCAGCCAGTTGCTTCTCCAAGCTTGAAAGCAGAGCAGGAAGGCAACTGCCTTCTCCTGTCCCCAGCTCTTTATATTCAGATATTCTGCCTCTGAACTTGGAGGTTCCATTTAGCTATAATGTCTAATAGCTGTTGACAGATGTATCCTGCATAAATCCCTTAAAGCCATCTAAACTTCAGAGGCTTTCTGGAGAAAAGACCATAATTAGGCTCTCCCAGTCCTGCCTTCATTGTTCCTCCCCAAAGGCGATCTGCCCTCTAAGAATGCCTCCACTTCAAAATTTGACTCTGAAGCCTTGATCTCACAGTACTTGTCATCTCTTGGTGGCAAGGAAACTGGAAAAATTGGGTTGTAGTAGTGGCTGTACTCTGAGTTTGCCTTCTGGAAAAAAAATAGAAAGAGGGGGGAAGTGCATGACAGGCATACAACTGAAAATTCATGTGGAAACAGCAGGAGGAAGCTACTGTTTGAAAAATGTGGAAGTAACCCTTTACCAAAGTAACTCTTTGTGGGGTTGTAAAGTGTGTGTCATTGCTGGCTAGTAACTGCAATACAGAGTTCTGAGTATTCTCCATATCTGGACAATTGTCTTCATTATATTGTAGGGAAAGCAGAGCTTCAGTGCAACGTAAAATTAACCTGTATGACTTCTATGTACATTAGATACCAGTTACTCAATGCGGCTTTGTAGCAAATATATGTATTCATATATTTGAATACATATATTTGAACAAAAATACGTATTCAAATGAAAATATTACAAAGCACTGCAAAAAAATTTGTAACATGGCATCTGTTTATTTTCTATTTAAAATAAACAGTGTTATTGTTTAGTCGTTTAGTCGTGTCCGACTCTTCGTGACCCCATAGACCAGGCACTCCTGTCTTCCACTGCCTCCCGCAGTTTGGTCAAACTCATGCTGGTAGCTTCGAGAACACTGTCCAACCATCTCATCCTCTGTCGTCCCCTTCTCCTTGTGCCCTCAATCTTTCCCAACATCAGGGTCTTTTCCAGGAAGTCTTCTCTTCTCATGAGGTGGCCAAAGTATTGGAGCCTCAGCTTCACGATCTGTCCTTCCAGTGAGCACTCAGGGCTGATTTCCTTCAGAATGGATAGGTTTGATCTTCTTGCAGTCCATGGGACTCTTGAGAGCTCAGCACCATAATTCAAAAGCATCAATTCTTCAGCGATCAGCCTTCTTTATGGTCCAGCTCTCACTTCCATACATCACTACTGGGAAAACCATAGCTTTAACTATACAGACCTTTGTTGTCAAGGTGATGTCTCTGCTTTTTAAGATGCTTTCTAGGTTTGTCACTGCTTTTCTCCCAAGAAGCAGGTGTCTTTTAATTTTGTGGCTGCTGTCACCATCTGCAGTGATCATGGAACCCAAGAAAGTAAAATCTCTCACTGCCTCCATTTCTTCCCCTTCTGTTTGCCAGGAGGTGATGGGCCCAGTGAATATAAAAAATGGAAAGGCACCACCTGCATTTTCCACCTTCCCACATAAGAGTGGGAAGGCGGGGCACAGAGTCTATGTATAATGGATGGGAAATTAGGAACTATTAGAGGAATACAAAAAATAAAAATAAAAAGGATTTCTAGTTCAGGAAATTCCCACCTCCAGTTTGCTACTGATCCGTAAATTTGACCTAATCGTACTCAGTAAGATGGAAGACATTTCTTTGCTTCTATTCCTTCCCCTGACCTGCTTTCCCCAGACACATCTTCTCAGCCCAGCTCCATCTACAAGTATAAGATCTGGATCATGCCAACTGATGCAGTTTTTTTCCAAAGGCACATGTCAAAACAACAACAGCAACAACAACTGGAGCCAAAGCTGCCATCCCTCTTTAGACTTCTTATAGACTGGATCCAAACTTAAGTCACACTTGGGAGCAAACCCACTGAAACCCCTCCAGTTACATCCCACCTGTCCAATCCTGGCCTCACCCCTGCCTCCAAAGGACTCAGAAAGGATTCTGGGAAAGATTCTGACGCAGTGTCTGTTGCCCCTTGAAGCAAGCTCACAAGGAGCGATGGCGAGGTCGGAGTGCGCGTTACGAGGGAAGGCCTGCAGGCCTTGACAGCACCTTATCTTTCCGGGAACAAAAAAGAGACTGAGCAGGTGGCAGCGAGCTTGTCTTTCATAAAACCTGTTCTGCATTTCTGACTTTTTATCCGGTAGGGGCCTCGGGGTCCGTCCCCGTCCCCTGGGCAGCCGGGAAGCCCCGCTTTAATGGAAACCAGGGAACCCCGCCTCTGGAGGAGAGAACACCACGAAGTCCGCCCCGCTGCGTTCAGTGGGGCTGACTCGCGGGAAACGGAGTGAATAGGATCGCAGCCTCAAGCGTCCCCTGCTAGGCCTCGCCTGCACCGAGTCCTCCCGGCCTGCAGAGGCCGCTGCCGGGTCCCGCGACGGAGGCCGTCGAGAGCCGCCTCTCCGCCCGGCTCAGTCGCTGCGTGACCCCACCCAGGAGCAGCTGAGCGGCCGGAGCCGAGCGTGTGCGCGTCTGCGAGCCGAGCGGAGCCCCGAGGCAGAGCGCGGCGGCGGCGACGGCAGCGGCGGCAAGGCCGGCTCGTTCCGGGGGACAATAAAGAGGCGCCGGGCCTGGTCGGGGAGAGCAGAGGCAGGAGAAAGGAGCAGGATGCTGGCGCTCTTCACCAAGCTGCTGGACTGGTTCCGGGCGCTCTTCTGGAAGGAGGAGATGGAGCTCACCTTGGTGGGGCTGCAGTACTCGGGCAAGACCACCTTCGTCAACGTGATCGCGGTAAGGGGGCCAGCCAGGGCAGGGGCGCTCCCGGCAAGGGCCTCTCCCCGTCGCCGCTTCCTAGTAGGGCCGCCCGGGCAGGATGGAGGCCTCCCTTCCCGAGGCAGGAGGACGCCCCTCCCCAGATCATGTGCATTGAGAAGGGTGGCCTGTCTCCACCCCACCCCTCTGCGGGGGGGGGGGACATTATTAGCAGCCTTCGTTTCTCAGCTACCCTTTGCGGCGCAGAAAGGGCTTTTCCTCCTGTCGTCCTTTTCTCCCCCGTTTAAATGGGGCGGGGAGAGGGAGCGACGGTGTATGCAATGCGGGCAATGCCTCTCAGATTACACTCCCCCCCCCCGCGCCCCTCTCGCCGTTCGCAGTGCGTGTCCTCTTGGCTCCGTTACTTGCTGCTGGCGATGAGGAGGAAGAGGCAGGTCGTCTTGGATCCAATAATAATAACAATCGATCCGGATTTATGCACCCGTGTGCATTCGAATTGGAGCGTCTGTCTCGTGCGGCTTTTGAATCCCTTTCGGGGCGGTGGTGGGAGCCTGGCGGGGGGGGGGGTTGAGCGGAGAATCTACGCTCGAGATGGCTATGAACAAGGCTGGGTCCCTGGTGAGACGAAGGGACGCCGTTCCATCTCCTGTGATGGATGGTAATTTCATCTCCATCTTTCCTGATCAATATGACAATTAGCAGGGTTTCTCTGCGTGGTTTTTTTGTTTTGTTTTGTTTAATTTAGAAAGGAAATTTAAAATTGCGATAGGGTTTTTTGTTAGAGCGTCTCATTGCACAGTCTTAAGAAACCATCTTAGGAAAGCAGCAAGATTTCAGTTTGTGGAGAATTTCCCAAATGGAAAGCCAAGACTTTCTCTCCCCCTCCCACATGCATTCTGCAGTAATGGCTTCAAAGTGTGCATTTAATGAAAGGGGGGGGGGAGGTAGAGGAAAGACATTAGATAGCACATGGAATGGGGAGTATTAGCTGTGGGGAATATTGGTAAGCTATCTTGAGCCTTCTGTCCCAGGGCCTTGAATGGAATTGGCAGAACTGTGAGGTCTGTGCTGTTGGATTTAGTGAGGGGCATTGTTCTAGGTGAGTTTGCGGAACTGGAGTTCTTCCATCTTTTGCTCTTCCTGGAAAGAGGATTGCAGCATGGTTCTGCTCAGAATCACGAGACACCGTCTCTGAATACTAAGCATTTTTGCCTGAACAAGGAAGTGGATGGCAGTGATGAAGGTTACCATAGCCTACTGCCTCTCCCTTCTTTCCATCAGTCTGTCACAAATCCTGGAATCCTTTTGTCATATTTGAGTCTCTGTTCCACTTCATTCCAGCTTTATAATACAGTAATGGGGGGCATGTTTGAGTTTATTGCCTGCTAGCTTTTATTTCTCAGAAGAAATTCCAAATGTTTCACCATTCTCCCCCACTCCATATGTGCTCTTAAAAAGAATGTGTTTGCCTTACTGTAGGTGATTTCTTGTAGGTAATTCTGGAACCCAGGCACATCAAGAGACATTTGGCTTCAGTGCATCTAAATTAAACTTTGTGGTTCAGTATGAATTTGAATATAATATGCACTTTTTAATATGTCTGTCTCTTGCATTCATAATCTTTTGTAACCCTTGAGGAGGGTCTGCAGATGTTGATTCCTAGCCTCTCATTTATGTACTCCTGAATTTTGAATGGCGAAGACATGACAATGCAAACTGGATAATATGCTAAATAGTGAGTCCTGTCTGATGTGTTTGCTCCAGAAGAGATGCGTTATCCTTGACCACTGATTCAGCAGTGTTTTCTGGACAGAGCCATGGAATTGGCATGTGATTTCTCAAGGTTTAAACTGATCCTTGATTTGAAATCTGGACCTTTCACCTTTATTTTTTTAGTATACTCATATTCTTTTTAAAAAATTATTCTGTGCCCAGACCTTAGATAGATAAACAGATCGTTACATTGTTTTATCCCCACAACAACGAATTGTGAATTGAACCAGAAATGGATATCCCTTCTCCAAGCCAAATTGTTTTGATTTGAGAAAGGTAACTTATTTTCATAACAGATGGTCACTGTTGATGATGCCCAGAGGCCTCCCAGTCCTGCAGCTGGGAGGATGTGCATGGAAACCCCCAATTAGGATGTAGCTGCTGCAACATGCTGTGTCAGGTTTCAGGGGCATGAAGAACTATTAAAGTGCAGTTCCTTATGTCCTTCCAGCATTGTCTAGGGATTACAGGAGGGAATCGAATGCAGCCCTGCAAACCTCTCTTGTGTCGACTCTGAATGCCAGTTACTGAGACTCACAAGCGGGTAGAGTGCTATTGTGCTCAGGTTCTGTTTTAGGGGTTCCCATAGGCATCTGGTTGGCTGCTGTGAGAACAGGATGCTGGACTAGATGGGCCACTAGAGTGATCCAGCAGGCTGCTTCTGGTTTCTCATGGCCTTAGGACTCAGCCCAAACAACACCCCTTCTGCTGCTTCACCTCCTCCTTGTGTTTTTTGCCTGGCTGGAAGATAGAGAGGGTATGTATAGAAACTAACCAACGTAGTAAGGTAAAGGTTACATTCATTGCTCTACCCTTTGACCCTGTCCACCACTGGCATGTGTACCCTGGAAAGTTGTCTAGAAGGGAATGGGGCCCTTTGACTGAGGAAGGTTCCTCACTCCTGGATTACAGGAACCATGGAAACTACATTTCCCCATAGTGTCAGCTGGCCTCAAAAGGTTAAAAAAGGTAAAGGTAGATGGGGTGGGTGGGGAGGTGTCAAAAATAAGGACATTTTATCTCCCCCCCCCCCAATTTAAGATCTCCTACATCACTAAGTTGATCCTGGTCCTCCTATATCCCAAGCTGCCAGCACACTACTATAGCATAACCGTTGTGTTACAATACAGTGGGTGAATCACCTTGTTGTTCAAAATTGTTTTGCAGTGACTGCTGATTTCAGTGTTCAGGATGATATAGAACAGGGGCAGGTAGACCTCAGGCTTGTGGGATCTTCTCTGTTTAAGCAGAACTCTCAGATCTACTGACAAGAGCCAGGTACATGATAATGGGTGGGTGGAAGCATACCCTTGGAATTTTTGTTTTCAGTAGCAGAACTTACTGAGCTTACGGGCCTATCACACAAGGGTCCACTCCTGTTTCTCCACCTCGTGCCAGCTTTCTTCATCTTTTCACTCTAATTTAGAAGAAGAAAGGTTTCTGTGTTGCTAAACAGTTGGAGAGTCAGATTCCTTGCTGATCTACCCCAAATCATTCATAGATCTATCAGTAGATCCCAACCTACCTTCTGCCCACTGCTAAGACAGAACAGGGCATATGCTGAGGAAATCTTCACCAGTCTCTGGTTACAGCTGGAGCCTTTTTAAGTTGAAGGTGGGAGAGAGATGAGTAAGCAGGCAGCCAGCACACTGAGAGGCCTACCACTCTCTTCAGCCTTACTTTTGTGTCAGACTTAAAGAGTCGTCCTGGAGTATACATTTATTCCCAGCTGCCTTTGTCTCTCTCTCTCCCACTCCAGTCTTTTACCATGCTGTTTCTTTTGCCTGTAGAAACCTCTATACAGTATCTTTCTTTCCAAACTCTTTCCCCCATTTTTATCTGGCTAATGCAGGGCCTTTCTTTTTGTGTCCCATAAAGCACCTAGCATATAATGTTCAGCATGGCTAAATAAATGATTAGCAGCAGTAAAAAGATCCTGTTTCAAGATGTTTATTGACAGCTGATGCGTAGTAAGCACTGCAGAACAGGGATTGCTTGATGATTGCTCTGTTCACATGTTGTGAAATCTCATGCCCTTGGAGTGATGCACCAATTCTGTGCTGAAGACTGTGAATCTTAAGCCACTCATCAAGCAAGGAATGTGCTAAGTAGGTTGCCTTAGACATGCCTCCAACTTGCTGCCTCGGTCTCCCCACCCCCTCCTGTAATATGTGAATAAAACTGGTCTTCCTTACAGGATTGTTGTAGGATTTACTGACATAGCTCTTATGGATAACACATATGAAGTTATTTTTCTTTTTGGCTTGCCCTTCCTCAGTTGGGAATCAATATTAGAGGTCTTTTATTAATGAATTTCCTGGTTACATAGTGGCTGCAGACACACCATACATTTAGAGCTAATGACCGTCCTCCAAGAATCCCAGGAACTAGTGTACTGCCGACAGAGCTACAGTTCTCAGCACCCTCAACATGGTACAGTTCCTAGGATTTTGGGGGTGAAATCATGTGCTTTAAATGTATGGGGTGCATGCAGCCAACAATTCTAGAAGATGAGAGGTTTATTTCATTGTATTTGACAGAAACAATGACACTCAGTTGTTGATGTTAGTAGTCTGAATGGACTGGTCATGTTAGCAGTGGTACACTTGTATTCTGTTGCAGCATTCATTCTTGTTAACAGCCATCTCAAGTAAAGCTACCAACTTGAGAAAGAGACAGTGTCCTTGGGCACGTTATGTCATTCCTAAAAGACTTCATCAATGTGTTAACTGTGGTTCTGTATGGCTTTAGGAATGTCTTATGGCTACATAAAGCTCCTTTAAATATACATGGTTGCTCTGCAAGAGCTTGTGTGAAGTGGAAAATAAGGCTGCATCAGATCATCCACATAAGCACTTTTGGAAGGAGGGAGGTCACTTGTGAGAATGTATTGTATTATATGGCAACGTAATTGAAAGCACATTACTTGCTGAGGATAATATTTTCTGTGGTGTAATGCCATGCCTGAAGCAGTCATTACAGAGTGTTGTTGAAATTTTAAAAAATGTGAACAGTAGAACATTTTGTGCACTTCAATAAAAGGATTTATTAGGTGCTTTTTGTAATATAGCTAGATGGTACTTTAGACAGGTATGATAAGGTTACCCTGTCTCTTTAAAAATATGTAAACAAACCAGTTCTGAGATAGACAACAGATGAATGCTCCTCTTCTCCGTAAGTCAGGTTTTGCTGTTTTAGTGTCTGATGTCATTCTGTTTGTTCCTTACTTGTCCAGAGTCCTCCGGGAAAGCAGGCTGGGCAAATGTCTAATAAATAACTACTTCCGGAGGGTGAAAAAAGGTAACATTTCAGCCTAATCTTGTGTGTAATCACTGCACAAAAACACACCTGATTGTACAAATGTAAAAAAGAAGAAGAAATCCCTCCTCTGACTTGGTGCAGGCCTTTTGACCTGGGGCTGGGCAGGAATCCAACACCCTGAACGTGAAGTCGCCATATAGGCCTTGTCAGAAGCTTCACCTGATATATTGTTAATGGTTTCATGCAAGATATGTGGAGTTTGCTGGTGAAAGGTGGGCAGTGATCACTGTCATCAGGTTGTTTCTGTATAATGTGTGTAGGATTACAGCATTTATTTTATTTTTTTAATCACATTTATATAATGGCTTTCCTCCTGGGAGCTCAAGGCAGCATAATTTGCTTTTCAGCTTCACAACAACCCTGTGAGGTAAGTTAAACTGAGGGCCATAGGTCTTGAGTCTTCTTTCTCTAGCCCTCTAACCTAGTATGCTATACTGGCTTTCACACTGGCAAAAAACCCAAAGAATGATAAAGGGATGTTGCGTAGTAAATAAGAGGAAGTGGAAGAGACAAGGAGTTAGGGGTCATGGTTGTTAGAGAACAACATATGACAGATGAAATAGAGGAGGGACCTTGTTGGAAGGATTAGCGGGGTCATCTAACTTACTGCTGTTGCTGGTGTGCTGCATGGCAATGGACTTGGGGAATAGCAGAGCATGATTGATGTGCAACTTTCAATATATTCAAGGGGGGGGGTCAAAGGATAACAGAAAGAAGTGGATTGGTGCAGCCTAGCTTGGTGGCCTACCTTTGTTTTGAGTTCCATGACTTCCAAATCTGGCAGTTCTTGGCAGACTTTATAATTATTGCAGGATTCATCCTGGTAGACCTGAAGCCAGAGTGAAGCAAAGAGGAATAAGGGTACACATTTGCCCTGTTGAAAAGCAGTTTTAAGAGGTTGGTGTTAGTATATGCTAGGCAGGCTGTAACCCAGAACTGGTATCCATGACCCTCCAGCTAGTAAGCTAGTAGGCATGTTTGAAGTGGGGGAAATCTGAAAATTGGTTTCAGATTCCTGCTCAGTTGATGGTCCACTCCTATTCCTTCTTCCTAATCTACCTCACACAATTGCAGGGGTGAAGCTAAAGTGGGATAACTCCACCCTCCCCCTTGTGCCATGTATGCTATTCTGAGTTCACTGGGAAAACAGTCTGATTCCATTCTTGTATTTGGAACCATGGGAAGCAAAATCTGCAGTAGAAAGAGACACGCATCCCATCTGTTCCTCTGTTGTTTGATGGAAAGACCCAAAACAATCTTTTCAAATAACTGTTGAGGACCGGTGGCTGACTACCCACCAGCTGTGCCTCTCACCTTTTGCTACATGTCCGTCCTCTCGCTGCTGCTGTCTGCTGGGCTATCCATTAGCCTGTGTTCTGGATTCACAATGTGGGGGTGGCAGTGCAAATGCCCTACACTGTGTTAATAGACAACACAGCCCTGTCTTAAGGACAACTTCAACCTCCTTGTCTGCACCCTCTGAAAGGGGCAGTTGGCCAGATGGAGAGTAATTGCCCTACAGGCAAATGCCAAATTTCATGGGAAATGTTTTTGACTTTTTATTGTTAGTTTTATTACCTTTGTTAACATGTTACCAGTTTTAAAAGTTTTTAATAATAATAATAGTAACGCTCCAAAAAACATTTGAGGAAACTGTATCTCTTAAATATGATTGTGCTAGATAAAACATTTGCCTGTTGTTGGAAGCTTGCAGTTAATCTGTGGAACGTCTTAACTCAGTTACGTTCTAGAACTCATATTAAGGCTAGGATGTGTCGCTTGGAAAGTAGGAATATATAGTGTAAGATCTCATCTAAAGGGAGAGAGGTAAACACACACAGGGTTGTCATTAAGGCATGCTGCTCAGCAAATTGTAAAAGGTTAGAAGATTAGAAAACTGGGGTTTTAAAAAATGAAAAGGGACTTCCGGAAATTCCTTCCATGATAGAGCATGAAATTCCGTATGTGCAACTTGGATATAGTATCCTGAAAGAAGGAACTGGATAGGTTTTTTTGCAGAGAGTTGAAGGGGAAATATTCTGTATTGTGGTCACTTAGATTTGGTCACAGTTTTGAAGAAAATTGGAAGTGACTCTAGTGTGCTATACTTTGTAAACCTTCGCAGTTATGTAGTACGGAATGATTTTGACATTATTATGCAAGCCATGACTGTTTCCT
The DNA here is from genome assembly GCF_964188305.1 of Podarcis bocagei. Lineage (NCBI taxonomy): Eukaryota > Metazoa > Chordata > Lepidosauria > Squamata > Lacertidae > Podarcis > Podarcis bocagei. The sequence goes on from NC_138129.1 coordinate 34,273,578, forward strand.
TGCCTGAACTATCTTGCCACAGATTCTTGCTGGTGCCTTCAGGTGAAAGGCAGAAAATGTGCCCCTCCTTCTATTACTAGAGATTCCATCCCAGAGGAAGAATGCTGTGCAGGGAGAGCAGTCTTATAATTCTCTTTTCTTGTGTAAGGGGGGAAGCCACGTGGGTAAGCTGTGTGGGTTTGCCCTTTGTATCCTAGAAAAGAGTGGTGCAGATATTCTCAGTGTTAAAAAAAACATGCCACATGCCTATCTGGGCTGCCTACACTGTCTTGTGACGATAGTCCAGCAAGGAAAAATCAAAAGCAGGGTGAGAGACCATAGGGAGCTGGTGGCAGTGGGAGGAGAAGTAGTGTTAGAGGAGGGGTGGACAGTTTAGCTGCTCTTAGTTGCTTGCAACGCTCTTATGTTATATTGCAAAATATGCATTAAACTTAATAGCAAAGAATTGTTGACACAACCATTGTGTCAAGAGATTTTAGAGCCTGCAGTACCTAAAAAAACACCAAACCTCAGCATAGCTTTTGCACATGCACAACCTCATGAAACTGCTGTGGGAGTGGAGTTGCCTGGTTTTCCCCAGAGTGTTTCTATCCATCAGAGGGAGAATGACTCCCAGAGAAGCATCACATTATTTCAGAGAACATATGCCGTCTTCTGGGGAAGGGAGAATGTTGAATGTATCCCTCAACAGAAAATGGCCATATTCACATGCCTAGCCTTTAAAACCTGCAGTAAGAAAGGAGGAAACTTGGTACATAAAGCACACACAGAGCTGTAAAGTTAGCCCCTAAATCTCTCCCCTTTTTTCTGAAGGTTCTCCTGTGGCTCCTATCTTCAATGGGATTGCCAACTTTTGGTGGCTACAGCTCCTTCTTTACATGTAACAACTAGTTCATATTTTAAAAGGATTAAGAGATTAGAAATAAAGATTACCAGGTTTTTTTTCCTGATGAGGCTGCTGTGTGTCTCATGGGGTTGCCAACTTTTACTGGTGGCTGCTTCTCAACCTGTAACAGCCAGCTCATTGGGTGACATTAGCAGGGGGATTTGTGGTTCTCATGGCCTACAATTACCCAGGCTTACTTTTATGCATTGGTTCGTTGTTAGAATCCCTGCCATGAATTTTCCAGTTAGTCGACAAGCCTAGCTTTTAAAGGTTTAATATAAAAAGTGGAAATTCAGCAGGTAAAGCACATATAGAACCACACAGGCGGCCCCTAAATCTCCTGCCCCTTTATTCTGAAGATGTCCTATGCCTTTCAAAGTTGTCTATCAGTAATCCAGTCATTGTGCACCCCAGAAATGTTTTCCCCTTCCCTCAATGCCTCTCAGTTTTTACACATTTCCTGTGGTCTCTTCTGCCCATCTCTTTTCACACCTAACCACTTAACTGAACTTTAAGCACTTCAAGGCTGAAGCCTGGTTTGTGAGTACTTTGATCTCTTCCCTCCACCCCCATTCTTTTTTGTTTCACACAACCACACACTGTCATTTTCAAATCAGCATCTCTGACACTCTCTCTCATTTCACCCGGCACTCCAATCAACAGCCCCCCCCCCACAGAACCTTCTCCATATCAGGTTCATACTGGGGGTGGGTGGGTGGGGATCGCACACTTACGAAACTGCATTGAGTAATATTGGCCACCAAAATGCCCTTTTTAATAAAAACTGCAAACATGTTACACAACTCATGAATAATGGCAGATACCAAGTAGACCTTTGCCTTGACCTAACACAACAGTTTCCCTAAAGACACAGTTCAAACAAACAAACCCTCCTCATCAAAGTCTATAGAAGGAAAACACACACCACTTACCAGCTTGCCAAAGTCTCTTACTAAATGAACTCGCTTCGAATAAGCAATTTCTTACCATTTCTACTCCAAATTCAGCATGTAAAGGTAAAGGTACCCCTGCCCATACGGGCCAGTCGTGACCGACTCTGGGGTTGCGTGCTCATCTCGCTTAAGAGGCCGGGAGCTAGCGCTGTCCGAAGACACTTCCGGGTCACGTGGCCCGCGTGACGAAGCTGCTCTGGCGAGCCAGCGCAGCGCACGGAAACGCCGTTTACCTTCCCGCTATAAAGCGGTACCTATTTATCTACTTGCACTTAGGGGTGCTTTCAAACTGCTAGGTGGGCAGGAGCTGGGACCGAACGATGGGAGCTCACCCCGCCGCGGGGATTCGAACCACCGGCCATACGATCGGCAAGTCCTAGGCACTGAGGTTTTACCCACAGCGCCACCCGCGTGAGCCGCCCTCAAACCTATTTTTCCTATACACTGTTAAATATCAAATCATTCTGTTGAACCATTTCCTAATTATGAGCTATAGAACCCACACCCCCTTTTTTTTTTACCTACTCTGCTGTTGTAATCCTTGCTTATTAACAAACAAATCTGTGCTGCTGTACAGTCATGAAACATAGAGATAAACATCAAAGAAATCAGCAACTCACACAAAGCAGTTTCTAGCTCAGTCCATGCACCAGTGTGTAGATATCTTAAAATGTAGGTCAAGTAAGTGAGTACAGTCAGCGTGTGTGTGTGTGTTTAGCAGCACATCTGCTTTAATGCTGGCAGCAATATGACTTCACTTGTTCCTATTCCCATAAGTTTTGATAGAGTTGTATCTGAAGATTTGGGTTCTTTTCCCTTTTTTGCATTTGAGGAGATACAGAAGACACTTTCAATTCTCTGCAGTCCTTCCTCCCTCCCCAACCTGCAGTGAATTACAGAGCAGCGCTTTCTTTGTAAGGCCCTCTATCTCAAGCTTGTCCTTGGCTCACAGTTTTCTGCAGTTATGATAGATCAAAGCAGCTGCGTTACCATAGCAGATTAGGTGCTCGTTGTTGGTTCTGTTACATTTCAATGTTATTTTCATCTTCTCTCAAGGAAAATCTTATTTGTTTCTTGTGATTTACATTATCAACTATCAGAAGGAGATCTGTTTAGGATGCTAACTGTGTATGTCCATCATAAAGCTGTGCTGCAAGTCTGCTGTGACCTGAGATTTCGGTATCAAGGTTCTCCTAATAACAGCATTTGAAGGATCCTATCACCTTTGACATGTGTCCAAAATACTGGATGCTTCCAGCAACATATATTTGTAATTTTAGCAGAAGGTTATTGACAGCAGACTGACACAAGTCAGATAGGGGTGTGTGTGTCCACATTTGCGAACATAAAAAAAATGCAAATCCCTTAACATACAGGACTCAGAAATCATTGCTGCCAAAGAATTTGATTCAGGCTTGGGCATGAATTGCACCTAAAATCTAATATTGTCTGCTAATCCCCTCTCCCCCCCCCCCCAAGTGTCATACTGTTACAAGAAGTGACCATTTTAGGTGCATCCAATGGACGTGCAATTACCGACAAACGGGTCCTTTTGGACACAGAAAGAAAGCAAAAATAGGGCAGAACCAGGGCTGGGTGGAACGGGACAGGAGGCACTCAGGGGCCGGTAACGGTGGTTGCCTCCTGTACAAGTATTTTTCCAGCACTGTAAATCTCTAGCCTACCAAGGCTGGATGAAGCTCCTGGCAACTGAATATGCGTGAATCAAGAAATCTCTAGATGAAAATTTACTGCAACCCATCAAAGCCTTCATTTGACAGTCCTGATGAGGAAAAGTGGTCTCATTCAACAAGCTTTCTAATCTTTATCCCAACTAGTATCTGTCTTGAAATTGACTTGACTTGATGTATGTCCTGTTGTGTTAAATTGTTTTTATACTTATAGTTGTTTTTTATTGTTCTTATATAGGCCATTGTTTTAACTGTTTTTCTATATGTAGCTGGTTTATGTATGTCACCGTATTGTGAATCACCTCTGAGTGCTTCATGGGAAGCAATTCATAAATTAAATAAATAATAATAGCCTAGATCCACGTTTCTCCAAACTATTGGAACTCCCAGCTATCGAGGCAAGTGATCAGAGTTGTAAGCCAAAACATCGTGAGGGCACCAGATTGGGGAAGGCTGGTGTAGATGGATTACATAGGCCTAAAAATACATAAACAATTCACTTTCGAGGATAAACCTGAAACATCTGGCATGTTCCTGCCCTATTGCAAAGGTAGCGAATACTAGAGGTTCCTGTCACCTGCCGAGCCCTTGAAGGCTGCCCTTGTTTATGTGCATGCTTTCCTGTTGCCGTAATAGGATGCAGTTATAATCACTGGCCTTGCAGATGGCAATAGTAGCTGCTTGAACAGAAGCAGGGTCCTGAAAATACACGGAATAGATTTTATAGGAGACAATTTATTGGCCCTTCGGTGAAAATCTGTGTCTCATTAGACAGTAGCTATTTGGTGTCAGCCACTTTTTCCTTGCTGCACCGCTTCAATTTTCAGCTATAACCATGTGCTCTGTCTAGACTGCATTTCCCGGGAGACTCTAAACCTGGCTGGCTAGCCAGTCCAAAATGTAAACTCCCTTGGAGAGCTGTGTACTGGGGGCAACAGATATTTGCAGAACTGGGGCATCAGCCCATGCATAGGGGCTTCCCTTGCAACCTCAGCTTGTGGGTATCGGAGTGGGACTACCCTAAGCGTAACATATCAGGGAGGAGCAAGCAGAGCTCTACTGCTTCAAAATGTGTTTGCATTTTATGTTGGCAAAATCATTGAGATGTAGTATGGGGATTTACATGAGGGCAACAAAAGAGACTTATACTAGAGACTAGAAGGATGAATACCCTCAATCATTACACAATGTTCTGAGGATGGCTAGAATAATAGACTTGAAGAATTGGAAGGAACCCTGAGGGTCATCCAGTCCAACTCCCTGTGATGCAGGAATCTCAACTAAATCATACATATAGCCACAACTGAACATATTTCGTATAGACATCAACTTTGTGCAGACATTTGGAGAGCTTTATATTAACTTACATGTTTAACTTAAGATGAATGTACTGATGGCTACTGTATTCAGACTGCAAACCAGTGGTGGGTTTTTTGTTACTGTATTGTTTATATTTATATTTTATTTTATTCTTTTTTTCTTCATTAAATCTGCAAAAAAAAAAAAAATAAATTGAAAATGTGTGTACCCTACCTGACAACAGTGCATGAATAGGAGCCCAAGTGTACTGAATACTTTTTATCTTTTTTTAAAAAAATAATAAATTTTCAGTTTTCCATCTTACAATAAACATTTTGCATACTGTTAGATATCCCACAACTTCTCTCCTCTCTCCTTGGTTCATTTTATTTATCTTTCATTCCTGCATATTTTGCAGTAACCATTTTAGTTAGTTCTGCAGCTAAAATCCTATGTTCATTTTTCACATGGTCTAGTCCTCATCTGAAGACCTCAAAAAACCAAGCCATACTTCCCTGCCCACCCCTCCAAATATTCTTATGAGGTTCCCTTCTCCAGTCTTCAAAGAGTGGCTGGAAGTGGGGAGGCAGAAAAAGCTCCTCCTTTTCTTCTAACAGTGGCAGATTTAATCTGAAATCGTAAGATCAGTACTATGTCCAGAGCTCAGAAACTGCTCGCAAACTGTCACAAAACGCCCCTATAACAATGGGAGTTTCAAATACTGCAACTAACAGGCCCTATGTTGGAATACTTGGAATAAGGCAACTTCATAGGCACCGACTCCATGGGGCTTGAGGGGGCCCGAGCCCCCTCAAAAAATCGTTTGGGGGGGCTCCGCCCCCCCAATAATCTCCGGCGCCCCTCCAGCAGAGCGCCATCGTCGCCCCTCCCCCAGCCCAAAATGCACAGGGTCGGGCTGCATGCCTCCTGCCCTCCCTCCCGAGCAAAAGCTCCACCCAATTTCCTGATTAATAGGCGCAGCACGCTCTCCCCTATTCGCTCACGAGGAGGCGGCGCCACTTTATCTGCATATTCATGAGCTTATTTATTATTCATGAGCTTTCCCGGGCCCCCCAATATTTTTTATAAGTCCACGTCCCTGGGCAACTTGATAGACAAACACCCTAGAGCTTATTCTTGCTCTTCATTTTGGGACTTGGAGAAAAGGTTATTAGGTTCTGTTCTAGAGTACATATTTTAAATTGACAAGTATCACGCTGGAAATGCATGTGCCCTGCAGACATGACAAATGGCATGTATGTTCTTTACTGTGGCATTCACATTCATACAAAGCACAAAAGCTAGAGTTGTCTCAGTGACACAAGGTTTTTGCAAACTTAACAATGCTTATTTGTTACCTAGCACCACTTTTGCATTCTCTTCATATCCAGTGCAACTTTATCCAGATGAGAGTGCATTTTCATTACTCTGGAAAGATTTCCAGCAGTTCCCTCTGCTTTTGTAGTTGTCTTGGGAATTGCCTAAAGTGCATGCTATAGACTCCCATTTAAGAATCGCTGGGCTAACATATTAGATTGGAAAGCTTGGATTCAACTCGGTGATTATAAATGGACTTGCAGAGAGGCAAGTCTACCTCTGAACTGTGCTTCTTGCCTATAGATTGAAAATGATACTGACTTGCCTTACAGGATTGTTGTCAGAATAAATGAGAAAAGGCCGAGGGACGAGATCATTGCATTATGGTTGTGGCAGGCGCCATAGGCTGTAAATCTAAAGGCACACCATTTTAGCATATCTGGCACCTCATTAATTGCAGCTTTCCAAATTTTGCGTGACTTTGAGAAGGTACTTCATGTGCTGCCTAGGACTGTCTAGCCAAGGAATACCCTATGGTAGTGGCTTGAATTTTGTTATAATGGGTCTCTGTAAGTTGAAGGAAGAGGAGACAGCTCAACTGCACTTACCTGGGGGCAAATTTAAATGTGCACTTATCTCCACATCTGGAGGCAACATTAAAAGGAGTTTTATGAGGGAGATGGAGAAACAGGTAAAATACCGGTTCCAATTTAATTACTTGATGTAAGAAGCACCAACTACTATTGACTTTTGGCCACCTTTCTGATCTTGATCCCTCAAAATCAGGTTGTGTGTGCTGGCAAAGGCTGAAATAATCTCAACAACTGCTTGTATCTCTCTTGGAATGCTGTTCTGATATGTTGAATGTTGCGACTTTAGATTTATAGTATGCTGTAGGATTTTGTGTGTGTGTACTGTTACCCCAGAGTTACGTGCAATTTCTCTCCCTCTCTCTTGTAATATTAATACCTGTGGTCATCCAAGAAAGTTAAATGGTGGGAGATTCAGGACAGACAAGATGGATTACTCCTTCACACAGTGCATAGTTTCTGCAATGTGTAGAGATGGCCACCAACTTGGATGGCTTTCAAAGGGATTGGGCGTGGAGGACAAAGCTAGCAATGTTTGCATGCCATAATGGCTATATATTGTCTCCAATATCAGAGATAGTATATAGGGAAGTGCTGCCATGCTCATTCCCTGCTTGTAGGTTTCCCATTGCTTGCAAACTGCAAAAACAGAACGCTGGACTAGATAGGTCTTCAGTCTGAACCAGCAGGAGGGTTCTAACTTAGTTAGAACTTTAATAATGAGCTTTGAATGCTCTTGAAATCAGACTGTAGTTCCAGTTTCATTCTGACTGCACATTAAAGGCCATATGAAGTCAAAACTGTCACAACTTTAATGCCTCCTGTTTTATTTGAAATCAAAGCTCCATCTTCTCTTAATTTGTGAACTCTCTTTAATTAGTGCACATTGAAGTTGCCATGATAGATCACTACTATCCTTGAATAAACCAGATACCGTTGTCTGCTTGATATTTCCTGCAGACAACAATATCTCTACCTATTAGAGCAATATGAATGCAACACGGCTAAGTTTAGAGGGCTTGTGAGAGGGGGGATGATTGCTTAGATCAGGCACATCCAACAGGTAGATCATGATCTACCAGTAGATCACTGGCAGATCACTGGCACCCCCCCAAAGAAGCTCAAAAACTTTGGCTCCTCTTTGAAAAGCTCAACGACTTTGACCTGAACCCAGTTTTTAACTCTGTAAGTAGATCGCAGTCTCTTGGGAGTTGGCCATCCCTGGCTTAGATGAAACCATTTTCCTCTTGGTAAAAAGATTTGCACACTTCATGGAATAAATGTGTAAAATATGTATCTCATATAGAAAATCAGTCTTGTATTAATGTGTGAGTTTTGTGAAAAATCTGATTACAATAGAAAAAGGGCAAGTGTGTTGGTGGCAGCTGGTGAACTTTGCTGGGGCGTTTTGGTTTATGCGAACTTCAGAGCTTCTGCGTTGAAGCAGCAGGGAGATGATAAGGGTGTGTGACTGTAGTTCAGTGATAGTGCATGCTTTACATAGACAGGCCTGTTGCTTAATTTCTAAAAAGAGAGTTAACAGCTGCCTAGAGAAGCCTAACGTTTTCTTCTTAAGAATGTAAGAAGATAGGCTGTGTGTTTGCTCCGTAGGCACAGGAAGAGAGGTACTCTACATTGCACATAAGCACATTATTTTACGTATTCCTGTTCAGCTAAAATATCTTGGGGCTGCTTCATATGTTTTTAGCATGAGCTTGCTTACTATTTGCATGTGACTATTTTTGCTGTTGTGATCAGTCATCACTTTCTCTTGTTTTCTTCAACACATGAGCACTCAGTGCTGCATGATTACCCCTCAGGGCATGTCCTCATGCTTGCTTTAAAGCTCCTTTGTGACTTTTTTAAAGTAAGTCTGTTGTGCTCTGTTAAGACATATTCAAATTTATATGTGTTCGTGGTACTTAATTCTTTCCATGCATACCCCTTGTGGTTAAGAGCAGGGCAAAGTAAACACGGTCTGTTGCATTCGAGTTAAAAGCCTATCTCTCCCTTGTAAAACTTTTTCTTTTCCATGTGTTTGCATCCTATTCTAAACGTGGTTCTTCAAAATTTTGGTGGAATGGTGCTCTTGTGTGCACTAGTGCTGGGCTGGTTTTCAACATTGTGATATATCAGCAGCTAAGCATTGCAATATACTGATATATCACCATGTCTGAAAGGATGGAGCTATGTAAAAAGATTGGCTGGTTTCACAATTTTCCCACTTCATTGTTTTTGCACAACACACACACACACACACACACACACACACACACAATGATTTCATGATATATTGCCAGGTCATTAGTATCATGATACAGACTTCAAACCGGTTTTGGATGATTATATTGATGTATCATCCAGCCCTAGTGTGCACAAAATGCTAGGAACCCAGTTTGCTTCACTGATTTCAGCATGCACATTCACAATCCCTTTTTATGCTATATACTGTAGTTCTAAAGTCTTAACTTTCTCAGCTTTGGTTCATGTGTGTAAACTATTTCTAGCTTCAGAAAATCCTATTTTAAAACAACAACACTATGTTTAAGCAAAAATAAAGAGGGACTATTGGGAAAGAAGGAAGTATTGGGACCAGTAGCTACACTCATACAGAATCGGAGCTCTTCACCTGTATTATTTTCAGAAATAGATGTAACATTGTAAAGTTTGAGGGAAACTTATTAAACACATCATAAAAGTACACCCAAAGTAGTGGTCTATTTTGTAGATGATGTCCAACATGTTTTGACCATGATATGAAGATGATTGTTGTCCCAAACCTTTGGGTAGAATATACCAAAAGCATCTCTAAAGAATATAAAAGGTAAAGGTACCCCTGATGGTTAGGTCCGGTCGCGGACGACTCTGGGGTTGCGGCGCTCATCTTGCTCTATAGGCTGAGGGAGCCAGCATTTGTCTGCAGACAGTTTTTCCAGGTCATGTGGCCAGCATGACTAAGCTGCTTTTGGCGAACCAGAGCAGCACACGGAAACACTGTTTACCTTCCCACTGGAGCAGTACCTATTTATCTACTTGCACTTTGATGTGCTTTTGAACTGCTAGGTGGGCAGGAGCAGGGACCGAGCAACGGGAGCTCACCCCGTCGCGGGGATTCAAACCACCAACCTTCCGATCGGCAAGTCCTAGGCTCTGTGGTTTAGACCACAGCAACACCTGTGGTTGAAACTTGTGCATTCTTCACAAAATAAATTGCCACTTTCAGGCATCAGCTTAAGGCCTGCCTCTTACAGTATGTTTTAGTGTGAGTTTGTTTAATGTTGTGCATCTCCTTCCAAATGAACTGACCTGCCTATGCTGTGGGGATAAGAGGTCATATTTGTTAAAGCATTTGGAGAATGGGGCTAATTTGGTTCTGCATTGTTTAGCATTAAACCTATAGAACAAAAATCTACACCAGAGACTGAGAGTGACTTAGGCATCATTCCTGTGCCTCAGGGACTCCTGGGAACCGTAGTTTTGTGAGGGAAGATAAGGATTTAAGAATTATCACAGACTACCTTCTCCAGAATCCTTGGGGTGGGAGTGGGGAACCACTAACAGATGAGAATAGTCTAAGCAGGTAGTGTCTCTTAAGGCTGGGATTTCTTCCAGATTAAAATTCTAGAAGGGGATATCTTTGTTGGAGTTCACAAGGCCTTTTTTTTTTCAAAAACAGCCACCCTTTCACACAGTGTGCGCTCCCTTCCAATCACACTTGCTATTCTGAATTGTGCTGCCCAGTATTTGTAGGCCTTTATTGCTTTTTTAAAAGCCTTGGCTTATGAAAACATTGGCAAGTGTTTCTTCAAAGACGTATAATCTTTCCTTAGCATAGTTTTGCTTCTTTTGTTTCAGCTACTTGTGTGCAGTATGAAGCTGTGCACCACAGTGGGTTTTTTTCATATGTTTTGTGCTTTCCGTTTTTGTAGGAAATGCCTTTTATATTTTTAGGGGTGCCAAATGCTCAGTGGTGTGCTTGAACTGAGTGTGACTCAGCAGGTTGCGATGAATTTGTCAAACGAGATTGGCCTGATCTCATTTATCCAATAAGGATGACCAATTATGAGCGCATGCACTCAAACTGAGCACATCTCTGTTGGGTAATGCATATTAACCATGTAAAGAAAAAAGGCCCTGTGTTTTTCCCTTATCCCTGACACTGCACTTTACTTAGAAATTAGTTGCCATGCTCTTAAACATAGCTACCATTTGTCATTTGAACTGTGAATTATTCTGCATTGATATTCAAAAGGTGGACAGGGTTTTTTGTGATCCAGGCATCATTATTAATCTTTACTATCTTGCATGTCAGCTGAAGTTCAAACCGTTGCTTAGGGTGCAGAAACAATCCTGAACTATTAGACAGGGAAGTTGATGGACATAATACTTTTACACAAACGTACACCCACACCCACCCCAGGAAGCCACTGGAAAGTTTAAGAACTGAACCTTACTAATTCAAGTATTGAGTCAGTGTCAGTTTCACAAAATACTATATAAAGATTATAAAGATTTGAGACCAGATGGACACTTTCGTATCAGAAAGATTTGGTTCCCATAATAGTTATCTGAAAATATTGCCCCTTTCTTAACTAAATAGGAGGTGGCAGATTTTCAGGAACCCTCCCCTGGGAGATCTGAAAAGCACTCAAAGGATCCTTTTCCAGACTGGCTGGAGCCATGAATAGAGCAGTCTTAGGGGATAGAGGTGCACAACAGCATTGTGTTGCTGGTCTCACTGGTTCTATTAATAAGCAAGTTGTCAATCTTTTTTTAAATATATATGTACATATCCAAATATGGGAGAGTTGCAGAAGTCTACAAGTGGGTTTTTGTAAACAAAGACCTGTTTTCCCAAATGAAAAATATGAAGAAGTTCTTGAGCAAAGGGGTATTGGGTCAAGTTAGATAATTTGTTAGATAAATTATATTTCTATCTCACTTTTCAGCCAACATTGGCTCCCAAAGTGGTTTACAACTACTAAAATCCATCACAAAATTCACTGATTTGACAGATTGTCTAACAGCAGTAATAATTGAATTCTGAACAATCCTTCAATAGACTAACTAGCACTCAAAATAACTTCAAGAGGATAAAGATAAAGAGGAGCGGCAAATCTGGATACCCAGTTGTACTCCGTAGCTATCATGGAATGAACTGGGTTCCAGTACTCTTGCTACATTTGTAGCTGAAAACAAAGACTGCTTAATCGGCAAGCTAAAAGAAGTTGTTGTTGTGCAGCGTTTCTGCTATCAAGCAGCGTTTCTGCTATCTGTATGATAGTCTGCATACAGAACAAATTGCTCCAGATTTCAACAGGCGCTTCTTGGCAAAACAGTAAAGTTGCTCTGTGCAAGTATGAGTTGTTTCAAAACAAATGCTTGGGTCTTTTTTGCTTTTTAGTCATATGAGAGCACCATGACCTCTGGCTCTAAGCCTTGTGTGTCACAATAAATTGAGGGAGGAAGAATACCCCGAAAGTTGTATTGATAAAAGTGTGGCTTTTATTTTTCATTTATGCAGTTTATTCACTACCCTACTGTTGAGTGTGATCTCAGGGTGGGTAATAGCAATTTTTAAAACAAAATAAAAACCAACAAAACACGGTATGGTAAATGAAAACAGGGAGATTACAAAGCAGTACATCACCCATCTGTCCCAATGCAAGCCCTGTAGGATCATACTAGAAACTCTGGAAAATGGATAATATTGGTGCCAGCCAAGCCTTAGGAAAATGTTATTCCAAAACCAGGGTGTAAGTGCTGAGGTTACCCTCTGGCATGTCACAGGTTCACTGACCTCATTCAGAGATGGTGTAACCAACAGGGTGGACAGTATGGAGAGAGGGACTTCTTCAGGGAATTGGGTTTAGAGCCTTATACATCAAATCCAGCACCTTGAATTGGGCTCAGTGGTGAAAAGGTAGCCACTGCAGATCTTTAAGTATGGATGTAATGTGGTCCCATACAGAAAATCTGGCAGAACTCTGGCAGCTGAGCCTTTTGCATTTTAAATTGCATTTTAACCTGTATTTTAAATTGTATTTTTTTCTTTTTCTTTTTTCTTATTATGTTTTTACTGGAATTTTATTGGTGTTAGCCGCCCTGAGCCCAGCTCTGGCTGGGGAGGGCGGGGTATAAATTATTATTATTATTATTATTATTATTATTATTATTATTATTATTATTATTATTATTATTTGAACCAGCTGCAGTCTCCAAACTGTCTTCAAGGATAGCTCCACATACGTTAGCCCCAAATGGAGTTTACTAGAGCGTGGTTGTCACTCTTTTAACAGCTCTGTGAAACTGTGACTTGGTCACTGTCCATCCTCTGATCCAATAGATCCTTCATCTGTTCTGTGAAGCCATTCTGAGTGCCCAGTGAGTAGAATAGTATGCTTCAAATAATAAATGGGTTGGTTTTCTTATGAATTCCAGTTGCTAGGAATTGTGAACAGGAGACTGCTGTTGTGCTGATGTCCTATTTGTGGGCTTACCATAGGCATCTGGTTGGCTATTGTGAAAACATGGTTTTGGACTAGATGGGCCTTTGGTCTGAAGCAGTGGGCAGGCCAAGGTTTCTGTTTACCTGTGGAGTCACACTTCTTTGAGGCTTTAAAACCAAACGTTCACCTCAGTATCTGCAAAGCCTCTTGTGTTACCCATAACTCTAAATGACTTGTTCATCTCTTTGTTCTGGAATCTCAACATACACTGTGTGCATATTGAAATTGGACTCCACCTGCAATTTTCCAGGTAATTTTGATAGCCTATTTCACAAGTGCTATAGACCAGGGAAACAGAATGCTTGAGCTCATCCCACCAATGACCTTTTGGCCCAAGGACTGGAGTAGCATGGTTTGTTAAAACCCAGGTGAAATTTGTACTGGTTGGCCTTTTTTTTGAAGCTTGTTGTTTTCGAGCAGTCTGTTATTTTCTCGACAAGTATCAGGTTATGCCTTTTGAAATGGAACGCTGGGAGAATAAGCACAAAATCTTTGTGAAGAGTCTCGGAACCTTGGAAGATTTGCTGATGTGTCATATCTTGAGAAGCTGATGGCTAAAAGCACTCAGTTTTTCTAATCAGAGAGTTAACATAAATTCATTGCTGACAGTTAGATATGAGCTGGAGACTCGCAGCCTCGTAAAACTTTGGAGGCCAGATTAAAAGCAAGAGAAGTTTAAGAATGTTAGTAATCTTAAAACCGTAAATCACTGAAAGAAAGCAGCAGTGGGCTGAACTCTGCTGACAGACATATTAATTTCTAAGGTCTTGTGACATTGAGAAATCTAATGTTGCAACTCATTGTACGTAGGACAGATAATTCCTTTCCACGGGGCAGATGTTGCCATTCCCTTTTCTGCTTCCTCTGCTCTAAGTTTGTCAACCTTAAATAAAGTGTTCTTGCTGGGAGCGGGGGTGGGTTATGTCTGAACTGGACGCCTTCATTGCCATTTTGTCCCTTAATGTTTCATTGAGGTTCACACACTTCCTGTACATATTTATGTGCTTCCTATAGGAATTGCAAGTGTTTAGTTTTGTGTTTATGTGCAACATACTGTGAGCACACTTGCTGTTTGTTTAGAAAGCTTTCTTTTAATAAACAGGTAAAATTTGAAATTTGGGTGTTAAAAATGAACAGACCAGAATATATATAATAGACCTTTTTGACTCAGCAAGTGCTGAAGAATTGCTCAATGGGTATGTGAAAGTTAATTCCCTGCAGGCACTTTGGCTGGAGCAAAGCACAGAGTACTATACTGCAGTTATTATAGAAATGTAAGCCAACAGAACAAAATTGAGGAAAAAAGGGTAAAAATATGCTGGCTCAGGGTTTCTGCTCTCTGAACAAAGCAAGTCTGTCAAAAGTGAAAGTTCTTATTCCTTGTTGGCTCTTAATTCATGTCCTGTGTTCCAGTTCATGCAAGTTGTGTTCCCAGGGAGCTTGTCAGACGTTGCATTAAGTTGTCTTATAGGCTGTGTCTCAGCAGAAGCCAAATATGGAATGGGCCGTGGGGACCAAATTAATTGACATGCAGATAACTGTACGGCCAAGGTGGCAAGCTTCCATTATTGCTACTTGCGTTCTTAGCATAAAGAACACCTCTCATTAAAGTAACTTTATTCAACCCTTGAGTATCATTCTTTTTATTTTTTCTTCTAAAAAACATTGCCAGCAGCACTCTCATTTCCCATGTCCTTTCATAGTATAACCTGAGTATTGGCTCTGTCTGTTAATAAGGTTATTTCTCCTGAAATACATCTCACCTTCCCTGTCACTTATCTTTATACAATGAAGGAGAGGAAGAAAACCTTGCACAAAATAGAGAAATTATACGTTCTCTGCACCCACCCACCCTTGATTTGTTTCAGCACTTCCAATCTATAAGATGCTTCATGTTGTCCTGGTCCATGCAGTCAACAGGACTGATGTGTCTGTGTGTCCTGCACATTTTGTTTCCAGTGCTTGCCATCGAAAGGTTATCTGCCTCCTCATAAATTCTCTCAACCTTCATCAGCAGAGAAACAGTTTGATTACAGACATGTTGAAACACTGCCTATTAACAACAAAGCTGTTTTTAAAAATAAAAATTGAAAAAAATCCTGCGCTCTCTTCCAAATATTGCCCCCAAGGCAGCACTAAAGCCCCATAAAGGCAAACTGTAATCTATCTGGCAAGTGTCAACCCCAAATGCTCAAGCAAAAAGAATAGTGTTTACCTGGTGCCTAAATGTAAACAAAGTAGGCACTTGGTGAATGGGTATTCCAGTGAATACCTGACATATAACAGCTGATTACTACCAGTGAAGCATATGGTTGTGTAGAACCAACCATGGTTTATTCAGTGGTAGCCAGGAGGGTGTTACTTAAGAGGCTTTGCCTCTGGTTTCTTTCCCTCCCCACCACCTCCAAAATATTTGGAATCTTACATGATGAAAGGCAGTTTAGAAATACTGCAATATTTTCTGATATTAACCCTCAGTACTTGAGGGTTACTTCTGGTATATTATTCAAAGTGCTCAAAATGTGTGATGCTAAATAGGTACTTCTTTCGCTCTAGGAATGAACACATCTCATCGCTTTTTCTTCTCTCAGGGGAGCTTGATTAGCCAAGGTGGAACGCGGTAGACAGAAACAGCCAAGCCTTCCATATGAAAGACTGATCTATTTTTATTTCGTTCTAGTCGGGGCAGTTCAATGAAGATATGATCCCAACAGTGGGCTTCAATATGAGGAAGATCACCAAGGGAAATGTTACTATAAAGGTAAGATGCAGTATGTCTTGGGCAAGTGTGCTCCTAGATTTGCAACATAGTGCTGCGGGCAAGCTTGGGGGTTTCAGGAAGCACTGGCAGATCGACAGGGTTGAATTAACACCAGCTTTTTAAAACTATGCTGTTCCATAACACCAAACTGGTTTCTGGGTGCCAAGCTGAGCCAACCCTTTTCTAGAGGACTCTAGGGATGCTCTGATAAGTTTTTCTTAAAATTGGTTCAATGTTCAAATTATTGGGGAATTTAGTTTGCGGAGAGAGAAGGCCCACCTCCCTCACCTGCAGTTTTTAGACTAAAAGTTTAACTCAGACTGAATGGTGCTGGAATGGAGTTTATGAATTTATTTTATTGATGGTGCCCTGTTTTCCAACACAATTTGAGCACTAAATTGATTACTGCTTCTGGTTGTAATATTTTATTCACTTTTTATATGATGTGTTTATTTTTTTAATTTTTATAACTCTTTATAAATCACTCTTAAATCAGAAGATTGCTTATAGATACATATGAGGACAAAATATAGAAGTGTTTGTTTGTTTAATTTGTATACTACTCTTCATCTGAGAGTAGCAAGGCAGTATACAATATATCACAGGGTGGTTTACAATATAAGTTAAGGTTATTCTGGGGTGTCTTCTAGTCAAAACTGTGGATGTGAATTTCTGGGTGGTCTTTCTCTCACTATTGCTAGATACCCTATTGTTTTTGTGTATTATTTGAATAATTAGCTCTGCTCCTGTTAGAGAGAGGAGTAGGTGTTTGGTGGGGATCCTAAAAGGAATTGCCTAAGCAGAGTAGTGGCAGTAGAGTGTGTCTGGTTAAATGCAGGATTTCTAAATATATCAGTAGACTGTTCGCCTCCTTCAGTTCCATTTATGTGTTTTGACCGGGAAAACATTGCAAATATTATTTAATTAGTTTGGATATCAGTTCCATCACTCAAGAGTTTTGTGGAGCTAATCCTAGTAAATTTTAATTCATCATAATACTGTAATTTGAATACTTGGGTTCTTTACAGTATTTGCAAGTGTGAGAGTGTGAGAATGCTTTTGTGAAGTGGCCATTGTTGTACCACTGTTGCTCAGAAACCCAAGGCTCTTTGAAATCTTCTGGTAGCGCTTCAGATGGCTTCCTTAATAATAAAGAGTGTGGGCTGTGGAGAGACTGGATGACCATGCATAAAATGAAGACATGGGAAAGTGTAGAGCAGGCAGTGGGGCCAAGTATGTGCGAGTCAAAGAGAATGCTTGGGCTTGCAAATTCTCACATCGTAGTCCTCACCCATATTTTAACTTGCTGCTTCTTTCCCCACAGCTCTGGGATATTGGGGGCCAGCCTCGTTTTCGTAGCATGTGGGAGCGGTACTGCCGTGGAGTCAGCGCCATAGTGTAAGTATTCCATGCCTCAATTCTCAGTCTGTCACCAAGCTCTGAGATTGCTGTGTGCTACTCTCAAGACAAGTCCTAGGCTTCCTCTGAACACTGGAGCCGTGTGGTGGTGGTGGGATCAAATCAGTCCAATAAACTCAGGCAAAGATGATAAACCCTGAGGCTTCTTTGTTCCACAGGACATATCCACTGTCTCTTGGATCACATTTGGAACTGTAAAGAGATTCTTACCTACCTTACAGGTGTGGCTTCACTTCTAAGCACAGGCTGGGATCCTTTATATCAGGCCCGAGAACCTGTGGCTCTCCAGATGTTGTTGAACTACAACTCCATAAATCCATTCTTTATTTCTTATAGAATGTCACAATGACTCCATTGGATCCTACCTGCCTTTGAACCATAAGTGAGTGCCCCTGCTCTGAGGGTTACTGCACACACAAATAACCACTGGATGGCTGCACTTAAGCTACACTGTACCAAATAAAGTTGCAAATAAAGCACCGCTTCTGCATCAGGCCACTTTTGACACACAAAGGGTTGCTTGTGGAGTCTGATTAACTGCATGGAAGGCAGCAGGAGGAGGCAGGTTCTTCAGGCAGCCGTTCAGTTCAAACCCTCACTGTCAGTAGGCTGTGGGGCAGGGCCTTTTATTGACAGCTGCAGACTTCTGTGCTGTCTCTGAAAGATCTCAGTGTCCTTGGCTGACTCTTCAGTTCCTGCTGGTGCTGCTTTTTGTGAAACCCTCTTTATTCCTTTGAGTACCTGGTACGGGTGGACGGAATAACCTTCAGCCATTCTGCTGCTCTCCTCTCTTGGGCTGAAATAGAGCAAGACAAAGTATTTCTGTAGCGCCTCTGCCAAATGGCCGTGCTACACCTGATTATAAGTACGCCTTTTAAAAACGAGCCAATTCTGTTTTGAAGAATAGCACCTTCAGGGAGTGAAGAGCAGCCAGGTGGAGGGCATTTTTTGGTAGGAAACTGGCACAAGACTCTGATTTGGAGATTGCCTGGTGAGTGACTGGAGAGGATTGAATTTCCAGTGGTCAGGGAATGTGGCTTCAGTGCCTTGTATTGTTTCTTCCTTTCCCTGTGTCTACTAGAGGTAGAGAGAGGTTGGAAAAACAACCAAATTCATTAATTCTAACATTTATTCAAGCCATAGATTTTAATATATATTTATTTTTAGCAAAAAAAAAAACACCCTTGGGATTCCTTAGAAAGCTGCCATATACCAGGTCAGGCTGTTTGTGCATTTAGCCTAGAATTGTTTGTTCTCACTAGTAGCAACTTTCTTTAAGCTGAGATGCCGCAGATTTGAACCCAGGATCTTCTGCATGCAAAGCATGGGCTCTACCACTGACCTGTGATTCCTCCTCAAAGTTCATGCGCAGACTACCCAGCCTTGACTATAAGCTGGTTTCTATGCCATTTTTTTGGAGAAGATGTGTGTTGGTATAGACAGTTGGATAATAGTATTCATAGACAGGTGATTTTTGAAAAGGAAGAAGTCTGCTCCAAGAAGCAGTTACTTTCCTTCAGAGATGGATGCTTTTATGATCTCCATTTTTCAGAAGCATCATCTCTCTCTGAGGCCCCCATTCGTAAGAATATTTAATTACCTTACCAGATTGCAGGGTTTGGTCTTCTAAACATGAAATGTGTGCATTAAAAGCTATATTATGTGTACCTCAGAAGCTATATATACACAAATGTAGGGTGAAGGGAAGCCTTTATCCCTTCAGAACTGTTAAAAGGGGTATATAGTGTCTTCAGTATACATTGCACTTTGCAAAATAACAAAAGCAGAAAATATAGATGCTTCTTCCAGATAGCTTGTACATGGCACTTAAGGGGTAGCTTACATAATTCAGCAGAAACTGGGGAATGGCAGAAACCAGCATGTACAGAATAGAGGCTCTTTAATTTCCTTAGATCAGGGCTTCTGCGCGCTTCATATCATGGAACTTTGGAGTGTCAGGCATAGCCCTATTGGCTTTAGCCCAAACGTAGCAGAGTTTTCCTGCACAGCGAAGAAGCTAGTTGCGGCGATGATGACTAGTCAGCTAGACTCAGAATAACTATTTACAGGATTTATTAAAAAGAAAAAATAAAACCAGCAGAGTTTCTGCATACAAATAAAAGCAAAATAAACCCTCTCTTTCTCTCTCATAACCATTCACAGCACTTCTAACTCCTAACACACCTCACACCAAACTGTGCTAGCAATCCCTAGATAACAGAGTTGAGTGCTGCTCGTTAACCAATCAGAGTGAGTAGTTTCTAGGTCAAGCAGACCTGGGCTTTCTGCCAAGAGTAAATTGACACCAGCTTGAGTTAATTGGTGAAGCTAGAATCTGCAAGTTTCCCACGAGAACCAATTAACAGAAACTGAAACCGAAACTGAACACCCCCTCACAGATTCTGCTGAACAATTAACACCAAATACACCTATGTAGGAGATTATTTTTCCAGCAAACCTAAACCCTTGCACATTCGCTTGTTCTTTACCTTTGCCAATGGTTTAGTTAACACATCTGCTACATTTTCTTCACTTGACACATAAGTACAGGTGATTACATTGTCTTGTACACAGCAACGTACATTTTGGTATTTTACAGAGATATGTTTGGAACGCGATTTGAAACCCTCTGTTTTACTTAATGTTATACAAGCTTGATTATCAATGTAAACTTGTACTGGTTCTCCACAATTCACATTTAAATCTGCCAACAAATGCTTGAAATAAATCACCTCGTTGCACAATTCACTCAATGCGGCATACTCTGATTCCGTTGATGACACACTTACAACGTCTTGCTTGCGCGACCGCCAGCTGATTAAAGCTCCACCGACCATTATGACTAGTCCTGTGACAGATTTTCTATCTGGCAAATTTCCCCAGTCACTATCACAGTAGCAACTCAACATTTCATCCTCTGAAGAATTTAATTGTAACATATAGCCAATTGTCTGCTTGAGATATCTCAGAACTTGTTTTACCCCTTTCCAGGCATTTAGTGTGGGTTTTGAGACCAATCTACTTAATATGCCTACTGCATAGCTAATATCAGGTCTGGACCACTGTGCTATATACAATAAACTTCCAATTACAGAGTGATATACATCAGGATGTTCAAATTCAGGACTCTCATCTGTATGAAGTGTTTTTATGAAACCTGGATCCATAGGCACCGCTGCCCCTTTGCAATCCTGCATCCTGTATGTAGTCAGTAGTTGTTTAACTTTGTTCTGCTGACTAATTAGGCAGCTGCCATCTTGGGCCCAGCACACTTCCAACCCTAGATATGTCCTAACCGGGCCTAAGTCTTTTGTACACCCACCTGCAGCCTACAATCTTTGCCCCCTCAGGCGCTGCTACTGGTGTAAAAACCTTGTGCTCATTCAGAGAGGACATCTCTTCCTCCATTGCCTGTTTCCAGCGCTCTGCCTCCTCTTTTGGTAACTTTAACACCTCCTGAAAACTCTTGGGTTCTGCACTTACACTAAACACATTTGCAGTATCAGGAGAAAAACGCACCGGAGGCACTCCTTTGTTTTGTCTTTTAGATCTTCTGGGAGAAAATTTTTCTTCTGACCCACTTTCCTCCTCAGAACTACGACCTCTCTTTTGTTGCTTAGCAACTGGTCTTTGGCTAACTTCACTTTCCTGAGAGCTCTTATCTGAACTTTCCTCCCCCTCAGACTCTGATTCTCTGTGTCTACTTTCAGAGTCATGAAGCTCCTGGGAAGGTTCAAACCAAACCTCAGTATTGGCATGTAGTCTCTCCCAGCCACTATGTTCACAAAAACTGGCATTCCTGGAGATCACAATGCCATTTGTCCCTTCAGCAAAGCGGAAACCTTTTCCCAGCTCCTGGTAACCCACAAACACTAACTGTTTGGTCTTAGGATCTCCCTTCTTTCTCATTTGTTTCGGAATTAATACCCAGGCTTTTGATCCAAACACATGCAAATGGTCAATTTTGGGTTTTTTCTGAAACAATTTAAAGTACGGGGTTGTACCTATTGTTTGATGAAAGAGCCTATTTTGGAGATAACACGCGGTGAGCATGCTCTCCCCCCAATAAGACATGGGTAAATCAGCATCATCAAGCATGGCAAACATCATATCTTGTAAAGATCTGTTTTTCCGCTCTGCAACGCCATTCTCCTCTGGGGAAAAAACGTTCGTTTTTCTATGCCCAATGCCACGCTTTTGTAACCAATCTCTAAAGGCATTTGACATAAATTCGCCACCTCTGTCCGTCTGAATCCTTTTGAGTTTAATGGACAGAAATCTTTCCACAGATGCCACCCAGCCTTTAAACTTAGTGAACACGTCACCCTTATTTTTCATGGGAAAAACCCAAGAATAACGCGTGGCGTCATCCACAATTGTTAGTGAAAAGCGCGATCCACCCCTGCTTACAGCAAATGGACCAATTACGTCCATGTGAACCAGCTGTAGCGGTGACTCACTAACTCTGTCACTTCTGGGGTAAGAGACTCTGTGGGTTTTAACCTTTTTACAAACATTACAATCAAGGTACTTGTTACAACTCTTTAAATTACCCCCATCAGCCAATTCAGACATTTTTAGTACACTTTTCCAGCAAGCATGCCCCATTTTCCTATGCAATAAGTGCACACAGTTGTCATGTATAGCTTTGTTACTCACTGCAGGCTGAGATTTACTGACTACTGCTGCAACTTGAGATCCTGCTTTAAGCCAAAACAAGCCTCCCTCTGACTTAGCAGTGCCTAAAATCTCACCAGCCTTCTTAATAATGCAACTGTCTCCTTCAAAATGCACTTTAAACCCAGCTTTTAGCAAACAATCTACAGACATCAGATTGCTCCTTAATGACGGCACACAAAGTACATTTTGCAAACATTCACGAAGACAAGGAACAAAAACTGCACCCCCCGAAATCACTTCGGAAGTACTTCCGTCTGCTAGAGCCACCTGGCTGCGCTGTGCTGAGTTCTTGGAAACAAACAATTCATCTGCATTCACGATGTGGCGAGACGCTCCCGAATCGACCACCCAGACCGCTTGTTTCTCATCAGCAATCTTGACCTCGCCGGTCACCAGCTGAGCCGACTGTTTTTGTTTGAAGAATTTCCTTTTACGCTGCTGCTGCTGCTGATCTCGTCTCTGCTCCTGCACCGGCAACTGAGACTTGACCAACTCCGGACATTGTCGTTTTAGATGCGCTGAAGACCCACATCGGAAACAACGCCTAACAGCAAACGCTGACTCCTCACCGGTACGCTGCTTTTGCTTCACCTCTGGCACGGCATGAGAACTCCTTCCAAACCGCCCACCTGTAGAAGCCTCTGCAGCCAACAACCTTTCTTGCCTCTTCTGCCATTCTTCAATCAAACGCCCAGTAACGTAACTGACTGATAAATCATGCTCCTGCATGCCTTCTAGAGACAAAACTAAATTATCCCAGCTTTCAGGGAGAGAACTCAAAATAATAGCCACCTTCTCCTGCTGGTCTAATGCACAGTCTCTTTCCTGGAGCGCAACAAACTTTAACTGTAAACTGTGTAGGTGTTCCTGCATTGTAACCCCAGGCTGTAACATTGCCTTGTACAATGCCTTGCGAATGAACAGCTTGGAAACCGCTGTCTCACGCACATGGAGTTCTTTAAGTGCTTGCCACACACCTCTAGCTGTCTTGATTCCCCTCACATACGGCAACTGGGAATCTTCCAGCCCCAAGACAATTGTGGCCCTTGCTCTTTGGTCTTTATCGAGGTCTTCATCATCAGGCTTTGCAGGAAACTTACTCACCACTTGCCAGAGACGATCCCTCTGCAGCACTGCCTGCATGCGTTCCGACCACAGCAAGTAATTGGAGTCATTCAGACGCTCAAAAGCCATCTGAACTGGTTGTGAGGCCATCTTGAGAGCGATGTCCCTGGAACCCGGAACCAGCTACTCACGACCACCGAGAGAGAAAACAGGAACCACAGCACCCAGCACTCACACGCTGCAGCTGTTGTCCTTGCGTCCACTGCGTCACCAGCTCACCACGGTCAGGAACCAGCCAGGAACAACAACCTCTGGAACTACTGGAACCAACGCCGTTGATGCTGACACCACCGCAACTCAGGCTGGCAGCACAATGCCCATAACCTCATGGAACTTTGGAGTGTCAGGCATAGCCCTATTGGCTTTAGCCCAAACGTAGCAGAGTTTTCCTGCACAGCGAAGAAGCTAGTTGCGGCGATGATGACTAGTCAGCTAGACTCAGAATAACTATTTACAGGATTTATTAAAAAGGAAAAATAAAACCAGCAGAGTTTCTGCATACAAATAAAAGCAAAATAAACCCTCTCTTTCTCTCTCATAACCATTCACAGCACTTCTAACTCCTAACACACCTCACACCAAACTGTGCTAGCAATCCCTAGATAACAGAGTTGAGTGCTGCTCGTTAACCAATCAGAGTGAGTAGTTTCTAGGTCAAGCAGACCTGGGCTTTCTGCCAAGAGTAAATTGACACCAGCTTGAGTTAATTGGTGAAGCTAGAATCTGCAAGTTTCCCACGAGAACCAATTAACAGAAACTGAAACCGAAACTGAACATCATACCAGATTCTTGGCACTTCTCAGCTGGGCTTACCTTGATGGCCACTGCCAATGACCAGAGGCAATACAAGCTGGGCTCAGTTAGAAATCCAGTACTGTGTATGCTGTTTCAGAAGTATTTCCTTGTAGATTTCCACATTATCAAATGCTTCTCAGATGTTCTGTGCTTGTTCGATATCTACTATAACATAAAAACTCCATGTAGGAAATCTGCACACTGCATCCCATATTCCCTGCCTGCTGGCTTTCTAGGTGAGCCAGCCTAGCACATTTTGCCCGATGAATAATTTAACATAGATGCGGTTTGCCAAGCTCCTGCTGTGCAACCAGCAGTTAGAGCAGCTGAATTGTTGCATTGCACAAGAGCACCTCGCAGCTTCTTGTGTTGAGCATTGGAGGCACTCTGGAAAAGGGCAGGGATAAGGATTGCCCATTAAGGTAGTGGCACAAGCAGCAATTTGTGTGCCACAAGAAATCAGAACTGGCAGTGGCAAGGGCCTTATTTCTATGGCGGCTTAGGAATTTGGTAATAGATGGTCAGTGGGTCTAAGGATCTGAACCCTTCGTTATGCTGAGTGTCCCTCTAACACAAAATCAAGTATCTTGAACAAAATGTTTT
The DNA here is from genome assembly GCF_964188305.1 of Podarcis bocagei. Taxonomy (NCBI): domain Eukaryota; kingdom Metazoa; phylum Chordata; class Lepidosauria; order Squamata; family Lacertidae; genus Podarcis; species Podarcis bocagei. The sequence continues at coordinate 34,298,206 of NC_138129.1, forward strand.
CAGCAGACTCCAACCGCCCCGCCCCAACTTTTAGCTCTCTTGAATTTAAACATATGTTGGCAGATGGCTGATAAAAATCTTAAACTTAATCCCACCTGTATGGATCTGCTCTTTGTTCTTTGCACTCTTCAGTAAAAATCAGTCTATCCCCATCCCCAAGCAAAAAATATCAACATAAATTATAAAACAAAACTCAAAACTAGTCCTCTCACCAGTTTATATGAAGTTTGCAAACCAAAAGGATTTCTACAAATTTGGACTGATATGTAGCATTATGGTGGCCACACTGAAAGTATGTGGTCTCAGAATTGCAATTCCCCCTACTTATGGGATGGGGAGAGTAACTGAATCTAATGCAAGGTAGTGGTTAGTTAGGACCCTATATTCAGTGGCTGGGACTCAAATGAAGATTCAGTATAACCCACCTTGCTTTCTGGAGATTGCTCTCTTCCTCTGGTTTGGCTACTCCATGCAATAGCACCTGTTGCTTCTTGTCCTCAGAGCTAATGTAGTTGATTTCATTCCAGATACATGGTAGATGCTGCAGACCAGGAGAAGATTGAAGCCTCAAAGAACGAACTTCACAACCTGCTTGATAAGCCACAGCTCCAGGGCATCCCTGTAAGTTGCTCCAGTTCTGGAGAGAGGCTAAGTAAGCAAACAGATCCGTATGAGTGTGTGGTGGATCATAACTAGCAGTGGATGATTAGTGGCAAGCCTTCCAGACCAGACTCTGGATTAAATCCTTCCTCTCTATTTGCATGCTTTGCTCTGCTGGACTGTGTTGTTGGGATGTCTCTTTTCCAAGATATAAAAGGTTTGGTTAGAACAGGGAAACTGTTTAGAGTGCGATATAGAAAATTTATTACTGCACCATTTGGAAGAGATAAAGGACACACCACTTACCGCTGTTACCTTAATGCTGTGAGTCCTTGAGGGTACAATGTATGTGAGTTTGAGGTGAGAAAGTCTAGGATGAGCCAAATGAGTGGTGCTTGCTATTGTATTAATATTCCATCCATGAAATGGGAAAATACCCTTGTTCTGCAAAGTCCGTCTGCCACCAGAGAATCTGAAGTCCTTTTCAACATACGTTGCAGCTGAGCGCAACAAAAAACACTTATTAGAGAATTGGAGCATATGTAATTGACACATTTGGCTAGGTTTTTGTTTTTTGAAACCCTGCTGATTTTAATTCCACCAGTGTTTTCCTTGTATTCAGGAACTGACCATGTAGTTGTGGTAGTTACATCTGTTGTCACTGTGATGTAGACCTGGCTTTTCTGATTCCATGCTTAGAAGACGTTCCCCTGGATTATAAAGAAATTCTTTGCTTCAAGGGTGTCAGTTCTATTAAAAACATGGCTATATAGGGTTTATTTATCATAACCAATGGAGCCACCCTTGGCTGATCCAGTGGTAGATGTGAGCTGCCTATGTGAGCTGTGGACTGAGAGATCTACCCTCTTCTCTTTCTCAGGTCCTTGTTCTTGGGAACAAGCGAGATCTGCCTGGTGCCTTGGATGAGAAGGAGCTCATTGAGAAGATGTAAGTATTTGCTGTTAGGACTTGGAGTTACAGGTATTTGCCGACTGTGGGCTTTTGCATCTCAAAATGCACCATTGTTGAGCTTGACTGAGGCATTCACATTGCACTGATTAATTGGTTTTCATACACACAAGTCGGTTTAAGAGTTTGGGAAATTGGATCTGGATATGTTTGATGTGGTTGAAAGATCATAATCCTAGATCACAGCAGCATTTTTGAATGAATCAGAAGTCCTGTACATTTTGGTGCCCATTGCCGAATCTGCACGTGTCTCCCTCAGTGGTGTGGAAAGTGAAATTTTCTGCACTGCTTTTCTGCAGAAAAGTGTTTCATAAGTTCATTAATAACTATGAATGCATGGCAATTGCAAATGTGATAGTAGGCAAGCAAGTTTCTAGCTTTGTTTGCTGAATGCAAGTAAAAGAAGCATGCTGTATTAGATCACTGTCTTGGCCTTCAGAAAAAATTCCAATGCAATACTTTGAATTCAAAAAATTTCCAGAAAACCTGCATCACTGCCCCCATCTCCATCTTTTGCCATATCAGAATCAGAAGTGGTTTATAAATCTGCAAATAACCAATAACATAACTTGCTGGAAGAGAGCTAGTGCTTGTATGAAGCTCTCTTAAGGGGCAGGTAGGACCTCGTGCTCTGTCAACACTGGCAAGGCTGCTGTAGGATTGCTTTAGTGCTGGTGCATTTCTGACTGCTCACTTATTTCCCTCAGACATGCACATGTTTCCAACAGATGAGAGGCTGCTACCAAGTGGCTGAAAAAGAACTAGGCCAAGGCATCTATTTCTCCAGCTGTAAAAATCTTCAGTAATTTGGATCTCTTGCTGCATTCCTTAAAGGGGAAATTTGCTGTTACGACAATGGGGAGACATCTGCTTGTTTTTTAAGGCTGCTTTGAACTCATAGGTCTGGTCCCCTGCCACCCCCCCCCCACGGCTGGGCTATGCAGATCCTTAATTCCTTTCACAAGGTTGTGGCATAAATTCCAGAAAGGTAGCTGTTACAGTCTGCTGCAGGAAAAACAGCATGGAGTCTTGTGTTGCCCTTTTAAAGCCCTTTATATTTATTGTGGCACTAGCTTTTGTGGACTAGAGCCAGCTTTGTCAACTGCATGAAATGTTTTTCTCAGTAGAGAGTGTGTGGAAATAACACACACACTGGTTGTCATAGTATTATCACCTACCTTTCTAGCTATGCCAATTCTACTCTTGTTTTGGGGAGAAGAAATCAACAGCTCCACAGATGCAATATAATCAAACTCACTTACAAAATCTGGTGTTTCATATTAGAATCATAGAATTGTAGAATTGGAAGGGACCCATGTAGAATTGGAAGGGATCATCTAGTCCAACCCCCCTGAATTGCTAGAGCAGTTTGAAGTAGTTTTGTAGACATGTTGACTTTCAGGTCACCAGCAGTGTGTTCTGAGAGAGTTGTCATTTAGGTTTCCGAGTGCTAATCATTTCTGTGTCCGAATTATGTCTGTGCATTTTCATATATAGAGCCAGATCTGTTTATCTTATGTGGGCAGCAGAAGGGCATTATCAAGAGGTCATAGCAATGATAGCCAACATGGTACCCTCCAGATATTGCTAGCCTACAAGTCCCATCACCCCAACCATTGACCATGCTGTCTGGGGCTGATAGGCGGTTGATTCCAACATTATCTAGAAGGCACCTTATTTCTGGACTGTGGGTATATGTTGCACTGGAAGTTGTGCAGTTGAATAAACATCCAACAGTATGGTTGAGAATATTAGGTTTGGTAATAGTGTTGCTTGAATGGACTTGGCACCTGTGTTTGTCGTAAGGCATAGTCCCATTTTTTCTTTCTTTCCGGCAGATAGATATTTAAGATTGGGGTGATGTCTTCTAATGATGACATAACTACCACACAAGGAATACAGTTGCCCATGATGTCCTATAGTTCATTGATAAAACGTGTTGGAGAGGGTCTCACTTGAAGCTGTAGGTGGCAACAGTTGATGTTTTGTCACTTTCTTTAGTTGGCCTTTTTTCTCATGGTTCCAGATGATAATGGTGCTGTTGTTTCTCAGGGAGAGGTGAGGCATTTGGGCACAAGAGATAGCATTGCTGAAAGTGGGCAATGAATGTGTTGGCATAATGTGGAGCTGTGTGTGTACTCACAGCATTGCCACTAACCTGAAGGGCCGGGAAGTCTAAAAATCTAAAATAATTGTGGGTGAGCACAAAGTAGCAAACCTTTGTGACTGGACGTGCTTGGCACCCTGTTGTCTAGGCATTGGCAAGTTGTCTGGCTGTGTCCCATTCTTGGGCTCCATATTACATTATTTGGGGAGTGTTATTGCCTTCTAGGGCTGGGCAATATCTGGTTTTCAACATCGCAATATATCACCAGCTAAACATCACGATATACCGAAATATCATGATGCCTGACATAAGGATGAAACTATGTAGAGGTGAATGGGGTGGTGTCTTGGCCAACTGCTACTACTTAGGAGTACTTAAGTACATTTTTACTTCCCTTTAACATATTTTTACAACGGGGTGGCAGGAATCATGAGAGAAGCGATGACCCGCTTCACGGTTTTTCGTGATTTGTGATATATTGCCAGGTCAGATACTATGAAACGGTTATCACGATGTTGACTACAAACCAGTTTTGGATGATATATCTCCATATTGCCCAGCCCTATGGCTTCCTGAGTTAATTACAGCCCATGACAAATCCACCAATGAACAACCTGGCAATCATGGATGCAGAATGTGCCCAAGTGGTATAGAAGCATACAAGCCTTCAGGAATATTTCCCCTCTTGGCAACACAGCAGGTCTGGCCACAAACTTCAGTACTGTGCATTTTACATAGGAATGTCAGGGGTGTACAATATGCCTTGTGGTTTACAGTGCCTTTTCCTCTGTACATAGGGTGCAATGCAAGGAAGAACTTATGTGTCTGACAAGCTGTGAAAGCTTAAGCCATGCCTAGTGATTTGCCTGTCTCTTAGGTGCCATAGAACAAATCACCATTTCTGTTGGATCGATGATTGATATGGAGCTTAAATTTGTTTAAGTTTTAGTGGAAATGCAAAGAGCCAAGGAAACTTTGGACTTGATATCAGGTTGTTGTTGTTTTTCTTAAAAAAAAAATACCTTGGAGCCTTGTGAATGTACCACAGGGTGGCGCCAAAGGCAGGCCAGTGTTTTCGTCTTTCCTTTTTATGGTACTGGCTGGATAATGTGATTGAACTGAAGTCTAGGAATTTCATGATTGTCACGTGCTAAAATGGCGCAATTCAAGAAAACAAAGCTTGGTTTAAGGCGAGCATCTTGGAAGATTGGAAGGGAACTGGAGAGAGGAAAAAGAAAATTCTCAAATGTGTTATGTATAGAAGATCTAGACCGGAGTTGTGCTATCGTTCTCCCATGCTATTTGTCTACCAGGGTTAACATTTTGATAACTTGCATCCAACAGTAATAACCCCCCTGTTCACCACTGAGCTGAGGTGCTTTGTCCGCATGGGGCTGCTGTTTGGGGCTAGCTTTGCTGGCTAAACCAAAAACTGGAGTCACCAGCTCCCCTCCTGTCAAGCCCCTCCCCATTGTCTTTCCTGACAATGTATACACATTGTCACATGTTGTTGGATGCTTTTGGGCAGCAGCACCCTTCCCCGAGGAGTGGGCGCTGTTATCCAATGCCCTGCCTGCTTTCCTGTCCTGGAGTTTAACGGGGGGCGGTGTTGGAGTGAGGAGAATAAGAAATGAAAAAACTGAATTTCACCTATTATTGGAGGGGAAAGGAAAGCATCTGACTGTCTGAAATATATTGCTAAAGAAACGCTGAATAGAAACCCAAGTGGATGGCTAAATAGGATAGAGATATGCAGAGGAAGTGTGGATTTTGTTTAGTTTTGTAGAAAAGGGCCAGCTTTTACCTTTACTACTATAACTAAATAAAGAAAATTGCAATGCAATAGCACTGGAGTTCACGAAGGAATTAAAGGGGAATCAATACAGGTGACAGGAAATGTTGGTTTTGTGAGGAATAGATTTCCCTTACATCTTGTGGAAATGTTGGTTAACCTAGAAATAATAGGTTGACGGTAGCTGTCTATTTGGGCGAGCTCAGACAGTCTTCTGAGAGAATGAAGTAGTGCCTTCCAGACCCTCCATATATCCATGAGTGGGTGTTGTATGCATGGAATCCACATGTATAGGCCCCCATTGGATTGTGAGTGGGCTATTATACATGGGACTGGCAGGGAAAGGTACAGGAGTCACTGCTGCAGGGAGAGAAGCACGTTTTGCCCATTTCATTGTGGGTGCCTTTCTCTGTATGTAGTGCTTTCCCCAAGGAAGCCTGATATTCTTGTGCTTCTGTTTTTCCTGCAGGAACTTGTCTGCCATCCAGGACCGAGAGATCTGTTGCTATTCAATCTCTTGCAAAGAAAAGGACAACATTGGTGAGTGTAGAAGGGAAAAGGGAGGTTGCAGGGTCAGAGTGCCTGACAATTTTAAGAGGAATGGTTGGGGCTTGAATGCACAGTGACACCTAGACTGCCCATGGGGAGATCTCTCCTTATGCTCTTTGGCTCTCCTGTGTTGTGAGCACTATGTGCCAAATGGGTTAAACTGTGGGACTGATTCTGTGATGGCACTGAATGCCCCTGGGGTCTGGCCCCCTCCATACATAATTAGGAGGGCAAGAAAGGTTTGTGTAGGCCCAGGCATGGAGAAGCTGCGGCCCTCTGAGTATTGGTGAATTACAGCTGTTATTTTCCCTGCCTGTTGGCCATGCTGACTCAGGCTGGTTGGGATTGGAGTCCAGTAACACCTGGAGGTTCCCCACCTCTGTTGAAAGCCATGATAGAGAAAAAGTTCACTCACATGCAAAGGTCATTCCCTTCAGGACAACATGTTGGGCTGCTGGCAGAAGGGTTACAGAAGTGAATCATGAGCTCGGCTCATAATTTGGTAATCTCATGTGAGGCCCCTGTGTGTTTCCCTTACCTCTAGCTAAGCCGCTCGCTACAACTTCTATTTTTCGTGATGGTCATTAACCGTATCTTGTGTTTGACAGATATCACCCTACAGTGGCTTATTCAGCACTCAAAATCCCGGCGAAGCTGAGAGCCCTTTGGCCAGGTCTTGGATCGGGAAGATGCCATTGTAAAAGCCCAAACGCACCTCCTCCTTTCTCTTCCCCCATCTCCTGCTCTTTCCAGCCCTCTCGCCCACCTCCCTCTCCCTAGATGGGTATTTTTAGGGGACCCCAGATTCCTCTTCTGCTGAGATTGAACTCCTGTTTTTATTGTAAAGAAACTGTCTGCCTCCTCCCCCTCCCCCTTGCTCCTTACTCTGGTTTTGGCACTGTTCTGTTGTCGTCGGTGTGTGTACAGTATATATATATATATGTATATATATTTTAATTTTTTAATTTAAGCAATTTTGCTGTTATTAAATGGGGCCTGTGAGCTGTCGCAGGGGGTGGTGCGGGTGGGGCAGCAGCAAATGGATGGGGTGGGGAAAGTACCAAACGCAGTATTGGAAATGTTACGAGCATTCAGGGGCACTTGGAATCTTGCTGGAGGGGACCATGGCTTTGGAGACCTCCTTCTTTTCACCTCAAGCCCCTCCCTTCTCCTTCTGCAACAGGATCCAGAGCTCTCTCCCCTCTCTGCTGCCCCAAGCTGCTCAGCACTATGGTTAGGGGATGAGCCTCTGGGAAAGGTTCATAGAGCAGTATTGTTCATGGTCTGAGATTATAGAGGAGAGTTGGTGCCATCTCTTCCTCCTGCCCAGTGTCCACTGAGCCCTGGGGAGCAAATGCTTCCCAGTGGCCAAATGTTGAATCCTGTACATGAGCTTTGGCTCCTACTCAGCTTGCTCCCCAAACCCCCCCCCCCCCCGGTATCATCTCTCTCTGCGCCCTGCCTGATGAACTGGCATGCCTGGTGGATGCTGGGCACCCACGCTTTGCAGCCTTTGTGCTCACCTTCCTTCTCGGTCTGGTGTCTTTCTCTCAGTCAGCACCTGAACAGAAGTAGGCAGTGGATGATGCACATCCCTTGACTGTGTGAAGGCAGAATAAGGGCCCAGGCATCTGTGTGCTGCCAGAGCAAGATAACAGATCTGGAGTGGTCTGGTTTTCTCATGACCCTGTTCCTGGGCCTCCCACTCATGCCAAACGCCTGTTCAGCTCGTGAGGGACAGTGGGAGGAGACATCTATGCAAGAGTTCCCTTCAAAGCCCTTTGGACAAGGCATAAGGCGCTTCCCTCAATTCCTATATCCCACTGCTGCAAATTTCAGAGTGGAGGACATGGCGGGTAGGAATTGTGCTCTGCCCAGTTTGGAGGTGTTTCTGCAGGCCGCAGCCTAGTCCTTAGGAGCAAGGGCTGTCCCTCAGTTTCCTAAGCTTGAGCGTGTCCCCCTCCTTGAGCCCAGGGCTTGAGCGTACACACTTGCCTGTCCCTCAAGTTAGGGTGTGAGGCTTTGGTCTTGGGTTAAACCAGTGGAGTAGAAGGAGGGCATTCTTGTTTTCTCAAGCGCACATGAGGCTGTGTGGGAGACGCTTTGCTTCACACCCTACTGGGCAATAGGGTGCTTGAGTTTATAGGTAAAGGGCTGTGGTAGCAAGGAGGAGCTATTCCTGGTCAGGGGTATTAATCCAGCCTAGCAGAGTTGGCAATTGTCCTGTGTTGGTGTTTGCTCACCCTGGAATCTACAGCAGCCTCAACAGGGTCCAGGAAGGGGGTCATGGGAAGGAGCATTAAAAGGCTTTGTATGCTAGCCCCCTTGTCTCCCTGTGAAGGGCAGCAGGCTGCATGTGGCCGTGTCTTCCCCGTCCCACTTAAGCTTTGGACAGGTGTGAGACTGCAGGGCCCTTCCTGCCCTTGCCTGGCCCTATCCTGCACGGAGCTGCTCCCTTCAGGGCGGGAGGGGGGCTTTCTAACTGCATCTTTCCCCCTCCTCTTTTCTCATTTTCACAGAATTGCACAAGGAGATATTTTACTTTTTTTTAATTTAATGAATTGTAAAGTGTCATTATTCCTTTTTTAAAATATATTTTTGGCTCATTTTTTGACCTTCTCTGTTGGGAAATGAATCTTGTAACAGTACATTTTTTGCCTCCTAAATAACAATAAATTAACAATTTTGTGTTGGTGGTGGTTGCATTGTGAACTTATTTCCTCTTAACTGGTTTGTCGTCTCTCTCACTCACTTTATTGGAGCTTGTTCTGCTTCAAACTCAGGAGATCAGCCTTCTTTTTCCAGCAGCACCTTCATGGCCTTGTGGCACAGCTTCTATAGGATAACGGCAGCAAACCAAGGAAATCGGAGTTTATCTTTGGAGGCTTGCAAATGTAATTTTCATATTTTTAGATGTGTCCACCTGCCAGGATTCATGTTTGACAAATTGCCTGCCACACCCACACACCTACGTGTACATCCGCTGATGGGGACTGAACTGGCCAGGGCTTGCCCATCTTGGGGTGACAGCGGACACCTTACAGGAGAAGTCAGTACATTGTGTAACAGCAATGAAAAAGACAAGCGTAGTTGAGAATTACTAGGCAAGGAAATGGAAACAAAGCTGTCGCTAACAGAAATCTTTATGGTGTAGTTGCATTTAGAGTATTATGAACAATTATTGTCACCGCATCTTAAGAAGGACATGGCAGCACCAGAAAAGAACAAGCATAACTATTGGGGCTGTGTTATGCTGCTTGGGAACAAAAGCTAATGTAAGGCACCTTGGTTTTTTAAAATATAGTAACTAAACAAGTCCACAAGGGAGCTCTATAAATGATGTGGAGCAGGGGTGGCCAGTATGCCCTCTAGCACCCTTCAGCCCCTGCCAGGGTGACCAATGGTCAGCAGTAATGGGACTTGAAGTCCAGCAGGTGTCTTGAGGACACCATGCTAACTAACCCTGATATAGGGAGTTAGACCAGGCATCCCCAACCTTCAGCCCTCCAGATGTTTTGGACTACAATTCCCATCATCCCTGACCACTGGTCCTGTTAGCTAGGGATTGTGGGAGTTGCAGGCCAAAACATCTGGAAGGCCGCAGGTTGGGGATGCCTGAGTTAGAACATGGGCTCACTCAATGAAATTGGCTAGCAGTAGCTAGGAACAGACTAGACCAAAGGAGGCAGTATTTCATATAATGCCTTAGTTTAACTTGTGGAATTCACTGCCAACAGCTGTCTGGCCAGTAGCTTAAAGCTGTACACAAATTAATAGAAGAGTTGGTCTATCAACAGTTTTTCATGATAGTGCAAAAGAACCTCCCTTGTAACTTTTGTGGATGTATTTGTACTTGGAAGCATAATCCTGAACTAGCTGGGACCTCAGTCTGCTTTTTCATATCTCTGTATATCTCCTAAATGCTGTTGCAATTTCCCCACTTGCAGACTTAATTGTGTAGCTTTTTCACATAAGGAAGACGGTAAATGGCTTTTATATTCCTGAAGGGAACATAAGACAGGCTTGTTTTCACAGCACTTACCTCTTTACTTTCTGTCTTTTGGGAATACCAGTGCTGACAGTATTTCCTTGCAGTTAAACCTATCCAAGCTACAGTAAATCTAGGGGAGAGAGTGGCTTGATGGAACAGGAATAGCATGTGGACATAACTGTCTCTCTTTAAATTCAGTGTGCCAATATAGCCTGAAGGGGAAGTGGAGAAATATGTTACCACCTACACATCACAAACTATGAATTCAGGATTATATGCATCAGCAGTTCCTGTCCAGCTTTTTTCTTGCTTACATTTCTTGGTACAAGCATATCATTTTGACACAACCACTTTTGTCCTAGTAGTAAAGGAGTAGGCAGGCCTGTTTGCTAGACCGAATGGAGAAAAACATCTTCAAGTAGCATCACACATGTGCCTGGTGTGTCCTGTCAACCTTGTGCCCACTATTGCTGCAGGCAGAGTGGCCAGCCAGTATAATAAATACAGGGGATGAAGTTATGGCCAAGAAGGAGGTGAGTGTCATTCAGCAGGGACAACAAGAGAACTCGAGTGAATGAGCTGATGGCATTTTTCTGGAAGTGAAGACAGTGCAATTGTATTAGTCTCTAAGGTGCATTGCACTTTGCCTAAAACATGTTCATGTTGCTGCAGGCTAATACTGCTGCCTTTCTGGAATTTTGATTATCTCAGTAACTTCTTTCTTGTATACCAAGCAGACTTGAAAATTCTAGTGAGGACCAATCATTTGACATTTAATTTGTGTGCCTTTTATTTGAGTTCAGTTTTGGGTCCATGGTAACTTCAGAATGAAATCTAAGAATTACTGTTCTGCATCAGGCCAAAGATCCCCATAACCTAACACTGTCTCTAACGGTGGTCTGCCTGATGTCCCTGGGAAACTCAACCATCCATCCCTTTGTTGGCAGTTTACAGGTATATGGCCTCTCGTGTGGAGGTGATCGTTCAGTGACAGACCTATTTTCCATCCTGTTTTCTTTATCCAGTGGTTTTCAGGCTTTTGATACTCAGAAATTGTTTCCACATTGCTTGTATGCTGGGGAACCATTCACAATGGTAGCTTTGTTTGCTGCTTAAAATTAGGACACACTTTCTTGGTCATATGTGTGAGCAGTGGCCAGTCTTGTATCCCTTGAGTCTATATGCTTATAGAAATGTCCAGTGTTCCCCTGTGGTTGTGGAGTGCAGTGATGGGCAAAGGAATCTTGGTTTTGTGTGGTGAAGTTTTATAAGTAATCTGAGGATGATTGGGCTGGTGGTTTTCAAAGCCCATTTTGGTTTGGTATTGTAAATAATAATTTTATTATTGATACCCCACCCATCTGACTGGCTTGCTCCTGTAAAGTACAAAACTCCAAACACAATTCAACTGCCTTCTCTTTGTCCTTATGTAAACCGCATAAGGTGTGCACCTGCTGCACACACAGAACAGTTTAAATTGGATTTCATGTCCCTGTGATTTCCTCATCCTCGTGGCAGTCTATACTTTCCCTCCATTTGATTTGGATTTTTCAGATCTGCATATAGTGCAGTAAGGAAAACAACAAAATGAATTTCATGCTAATATGTACTGTGTGGGCATATTTATTTTATGCAGGTGGTGACCTTTTGCTGGGTCCCTTCTATCACCACACCCACTATTTCCATTAGTGAGGCACTCCTTGGTGGGCTGCTGGGCACCACACAACATTTTGTTGTTGTTAGGAACTGTTTTGTACAGGTCTGGTATATCAGAAAACTATCAAAGATAAATTGAAAATGACTGCATTCACAGGTAAACAATTACCTGTACGCATGCCTACAATGGACCTCAGGGAACTCTGCAAAAGTGGGAAAGTACTGAATGAGAGGATGGCTCAACGCACATTGCAAATCACAGCATCAAGCAGCTCTCGCTAGTATGAATGGGAAACGCAGAGAGTGCAATTGAAAGCATTCATGTGGGCAAATGTGCATGAAAGTACGCATGGAAAAATCAGGGCTGTGCAACCCGCATGTGTATTAAAACTGGTGTGTACGCAGCCACCATACCCAAACATCCCTGTCTTGTTATTCTTTCATTCACTGTCCATTCTTAGGCTGCATGATGCTGATTCGGCCATCTGGCCCCTGCCTACTGGGATTGCCCCGGATCATCTCTGCTCCAGCAGCAGCTGCCTGGGCTCTAGTCCCTATTGGAAATGGCATCATAATGCGCTTGATGCTGTGTCTTGAACACTTGACTGAAGGGGGCAACCCTTTATGGCCCCAGCATCTTTGAAATGTTAGACATGCTCCTTTCCTCCCCCCAAACTGCATTCTAGCCAGGCTCGATCTCTTTTCTTTCTCGTTTTCTCTTCTCCCTTCCCCACCCCCAGCTCCCTGACCAACCAGAACCCTTTGCAACAAGCCCAGCATTGTTCTCACTTGGCCCTTGCTCAGGGTAAGCCAGCAGGGAAAGCACTGCATGAATAGCAGCTCCCATCCATTCTCTGCTGTCTTGTTACATATTCAGGTCACATCACCACTTAGGCTATGCACAAACCCCCTCGCCCTCCCTGGCAGGGCGAGGATCAAGACAGTGGCCTCCTCTTACTCTCTGTCTCATAATTGCTCTGGGTTGCTTCACTTTGTTGGGACGATTTCTAATCCTCTTAATAGGACAGGACCCCCTGCTAGCAAAAGGCAGAGGCTATCTTCAGAATAGAGAGTCTTGCCTTCTATGCAAACTGACCCAAAGGTGGACTGTTTAGTCCAAAGATTTTCTCATATTCTGTCCTTTCGATCAATTCTGGGGCGTGGGAGTGGAGTGGAAGTGCCACACTGCAGCCCTTGAGATTGCAAGCAGATTTTGCTGTGAGCAGTGAAACCTCGAAAGAGATGAGTGTGTCTGCTTTAACACTAGTGTAAATTTGTAAGCAAGAGTGTGATGGTAGAAAGCAGCAGTTTGAGCAAATCAAATCAAATGTTTTTGGCGAATGAAGGAACTAACAAAGCTGAAAGAAGCAAGGAGTGTGTCCTCAGCAGCCATAAAAGACAATAGCAGGTAAAGGCAGAAGATCCGCCCATAGCCACAAATGGCAGTGTGTCATCTCGCTCCAGAAACCACAGCAAACCGAGGAAAGCAACTTACATAGGTATTTCAGACAGGGAAGACCATAAGTGCTAGAACGTGTCCCTAATAGATGTCACTCCAGAATGGGGCTCAAATGAGATCAGCCGCCAAAATAAATGCTCACCATAAAGGAAGACAAATTCCTGCAGCTATTTAGTTTTCCTTTGTTGATAAAACCTGAAAGTAAGGACACTGAAATCCCTATGGTAGTCTTTATTGATTTGAAACTTTGGGAGAACAAGCTGAAATTTACTGCATGCTACACACTGAAAGAGAATTATAGGAAAATGATTCGTAGATGGTATTTAACTCCAAGTAGATAGGCTAAGATGTATAATATGGAATTGGGTCTGTGTTGGAAATGTAAAGAAGTAGAAGGAACCATTTTTCATATATGATGGGCATGCAAAAAAGTTAAAGAATATTGGGAAATGATATATAATGAGATAAAAAAGTGTTTATAACAACTTCCCCCCAAAAACCTGAGGCATTTCTGCTAGGAATTGTTCAGACAGAGGCTCCCAGGAGTCAGGAAAAAAATATGTATGCAACAACAGCGGCTTAGGGGTTTTTTAGCCCAAAAATGGAAAGTGAGAGAGGTCCCTAGCAAGGAGGATTGGCAACTTAAGATGATAGAATATGCAGAGTTAGCAGGTCTAACAAGCAGAATAAGAGAACAAGAAGAGCAGGTATTTAAAGAGGAGTGGAATTTTGTTGTTGAGTATATTGAAAATGATTGCACAGTTAAAAATGCTGATAGTATTAAAGTAATTCAACAGTATAATAAATTTTGAAGTGTTGTAAGAGGAAAATTGAATTTGATGGATATATCAAAATATGCAGGAATGGTGGGTAAGTTAAATGAACCTTGGAAGGGGAGGGAGGGAAGTCAATGAACGTATGGTTATAATAGTTGTTTTAATTTTAAATGTAAAATTTGAAAATTTAATAAAATTACTATATTAAAAAAGAAAACCCCTACGGTCATCTTGGCTTTTGTATAGTTGGGCAGAACCTTGTGACCCCATACCATTGCGACTTTTCCTCCGTAGTGTCCAAACAGAGTTGTGAGTGTGCTCTAGGTTGTGCTCACAGTGAATGTGAATCTCAGTAGGTCTGGCAAGTGTCCTTTGTGAGTGGAGTGTGAACCCTCGAATGCTTCCCAGAATTTGCTGCAGCGGGTGGGAGGGTCTGTAGGCACTGGGTGACATTCTGCGGCAGACGTTCATGTCGAAAGGACTGTGATGCTAGAAAACCATTGTTTCGTAGCAAACAGAAATGCACTCTGAGAAAGTGGTCTCTTTGCATTCCTTTTCTACCCCGGTCACCACTGCAGTTTCCTCCTCTGTGATCTTCTCACCCTCTTTGGCCTTGCCATTTCCCACATATGAGCCAGGGATTGTGGGTGAGGACTTTGGCTGGCTCTGGTGGTGGTGAGTCTACAGCTCCCTGTTCTCCCTCCTCCCCCCAGAGATTAATCCCGTCTCTGGCAAAATGGTAAACAGTTTCAGAGCAAAAGGGCTTCCCCCATGCCTGTGCACACAGAGATGAGCTGCGGCCTAGTCTGCTGACGAGAGAGAGCAGCCCTTGGGATACATACCAAGTGTGCCTATCCCAAGACTGCTCTTGTTTGCTAATGGGGGCAGCAATCCAAACATCACTTTCTTTGTACAAAGACAGGAGCTTTGTCTCCATGGCAGCAGTCCCAAGAAGGAACTGTGGGTGTCATTCCCTATACAAAGCCCTCACTGATCCCCTGCGTTGCAGCCCATCCCCTAGCAACTGCCTCCCTCTCGCAGTGGCGTTTACTGTTCCTGAGGGTGCAATCCAAAGACAGCAGAGAACAAGGCCCTTTAACAGTTCTGCACAAACAGAGCTGGGAGCCTCACTAACAGGGAATGCGGGAGAGGCCTGAATGCAGGGGCTGCTGCAAACTGCTAGAATGGGTACGGGTGGACGATAGGTGAAGAGGCCTTTTTCTGCTGTGCCAGACTGCCAGTGTGTCTCTTGCACAGAGGTGAGAGCCATTTGTCCTCCAGAAGTTGACTACAACTCCCATTGCCCCTGACCATTGACAGGAGCTGGGTCCATAGTGTGGGTTTTCCTGATTACCCGTAGGGTATGGTTGAGTATGCCTGAGGGCAAACACTGCTGTAGGTGTCCACCCCACCTTGGTTGACAGGAATAGCCCACCAACATCATCGTTGCCTCAGAACTACTTTAGGATCTTTTCCATTTGAGATCACACCATTGGTCTCTTTCTCTCTCTGGTGATCCAGCAGCTTTTGAAGACCTATGCCCTTGAATCTACTGAGCAGAGGCAGATTTAGGGGAGTGTGTCCAGTTCGCCAGCACTGAGTGTCGCAGGGGCGCTGCCGCAACAGTGAGCAATGGAAGGTGTGTGCCCCTGAAATTTTAAAGCCCAAAGTCTGCCAGCGTCCTGAAGGATGCAAAGAATCTTAGGCCTGGGAGGTTTTTTTAGAACTTTCAGTCTTGCTGAGTGAATCTATTCACAGCAGGCTCATACCTAAGGAGCCTTTGCATCAACCAAACTACTCAGTCTAACCTTTAAAGAAGGCCAAATCAATAAACGGTTGGTTCTTTCTGTCGTCTTGTGGATTTGAAGCAGTTAGGTCACACGCGGGCCGTACTCCCAAGCTATTCTCTGCAAGAGCGAAGAAGCACAATGAGATTCTCATGGGCCTAACGTCATTCGCCTCGGAAGCTTTGCTGGTGCGGTGAGAGAAGGAAAGGGAAGAGAGATGTGGAGGAATCGCTGTGGTAGTGAATGTTTGAATGGATTCCTTCTATCTTGGGAGTCACACAGGAAATCCTAGTGCAGTGCTACCTGGAGCTACAGAAGCATTTTTCTGGCAGTGACTGCACATGAAAAGGGAAACATGAGCTTTTGTTTGTCCCTTGCATGCCGCTGTGCTGAAGCTACAAGTGCATTTCTGAGAGCCTCAACCAAGCATGGCTCATGTTTATTATGCCTGTTCCAGTGGCCAGCTGTATTGAAGTGCTCTGCCTGAATAGGGAATGTCACCACAAGTAAGGAGTGTATGCAACATACATGCAGGTCTGAAAAGTGCATCTTGCTGAATGGGTTTAGAGGCCTCTGCACAGATGGGACCCTGATAAGGCAGGGTTTCTGATCAGGCAGAGGCTTTTAAGCACGGTCAGTCAAATGTGCTTAGATGCTCTCTTCAGACCTTCCCATCCCATTCACAAAGGTTGAGATGGAGCACAGGGTGGGTGGGTAGGTCAGTGCATACAGGGACACTGGGAGCAGAGGCAGTATGCATGCATGCCCACCTCCCCATACCTGCGTAACACCTGAATAGAATTCCAGATGTCCCTAGTACAGACTAGGGACACAGAGCATTTGGAGAGACTCATCCAGAAAGCAGGGATTTACTTCCATTGAACAAGGAGCTTCTGCTTCAGGCTATCACTGTTATTAGCTAAAACTAAATGGTTCCTACATGAATTTGCCTAACGTACAATTGGGGAGGAAAAAGAGTGCAACATATGTGGCGACATATACAGCTTGACCACCACATTGGCAGGGAATGTAAGAGCCCCTTGAGGATTTAAGGTAAAGGTAAAGGGTCCCCTGACCATTAGGTCCAGTCGTGACCGACTCTGGGGTTGCGGCGCTCATCTTGCTTTATTGGCCGAGGGAGCCGGTGTACAGCTTCCGGGTCATGTGGCCAGCAGGACTAAGCCGCTTCTGGCGAACCAGAGCAGTGCACGGAAACGCTATTTACCTTCCCGCTGAAGGTAATTTGTCAGCTATTTATCTACTTGCACTTTGATGTGCTTTCGAACTGCTAGGTTGGCAGGAGCTGGGACCAAACAACGGGAGCTCACCCCATCGTGGGGATTTGAACCGCCAACCTTCTGATCGGCATGTCCTAGGCTCTGTGGTTTAACCCACAGCGCCACCTGCGTCCCTTCTTGAGGATTTAGTGACCTACAAATTCCCAAAGGGATGTCTAGCCTGAAAGAAGGTCCTTGCAGTTAGTGTTTTCTCAAGTCACTTGCTTTTCATTGATGGCATGAAGGTGGAGACTTCCTTACTCAGGATTTAAAGGGAGACCCAGAGCCCCGGATAAAGAGATGGATTTTCCTGGCTCAAGGTCTGCATAGATGCCTACAGTATTTGACTTTTCTCTGTCTATGACTGTGCTATATGCGGGTTTCATGAAGCGCTGCATTCTGGCTTTGTGGGCAAGCCATTGCTTCCCCCTCTTCAAAGTATGCAGCCACAGGTGCTGCTTGAACCCAGCAGAGAGAGCTCATTGTGCCCCGATGAACGTTGTTGCCAAGGGAGGCCAGCATGCGCACAGGAATCTGAGCCTGTCTGTGTGTGTTAATGCGAGAGACTTGCTTCCTTTTGGAGGGCATTGCAAAGTCCATGGCAGCAAAATACTTTAGATTCTGGAGGGATGCCTAAATACAGCAGTGTATGTTTCCACAAGGGAGACATTAAATATCCTTAAACTTGGGTTAAATAAACTCAGTGGGGATTAAGCAGCAGGATTCCTGATCTGCAGGATGGGTTTGGTGAGCCCTTATCTTCTCTGCTTGACTTCACTGAAGGAGGCAAACTTGTGACGTTTGGCTCACAAATAGGAAATACACGGAGTGAATCATACCTTATGTGTCACATGTAGTTATCTGAATACTTATAAAACCATTAACAGCACCTGTTGGCATCCTGGTTATGATATGGACCATGGTGTGCAGGGAAAGAGTTGAACTCTT
This sequence comes from Podarcis bocagei, assembly GCF_964188305.1. Lineage (NCBI taxonomy): Eukaryota > Metazoa > Chordata > Lepidosauria > Squamata > Lacertidae > Podarcis > Podarcis bocagei. The sequence goes on from NC_138129.1 coordinate 34,316,117, forward strand.
TCCTTCTGGGAGGCTGTGCTGACAAAAACCACACATGCACCACCATGAGTGCAAATATAAGCTTAGTTAGGAGCATCAAAGTTCAGTGAGTAGTACTCACCTGGAGACTTGTGATAAATCAGAATACCTTTCCAGTGCTTTCCCTTATCACATAAAAAAAAAGTACCGTATATATACCTTCCCGGAAAACTATGCTGGTCAGGGAGGAAATCTGGTAAGGCACTAAGTGGGTAGATTCACTTTAGAAGACACACAACAATTAGCAGCTCTACAGCACATCTTTTGTTTTTAAAAATGTCATCTCAGGAAACATGTTTCACTATCTAGAGTATTGGTTTATTGAGGCTAGGGTAGTGCTTATTTTGTATAGGAGGCTGTCTCTGGGCCTGGAGCAGAGAAGGGGACAGTGAGATCCTGCACGACTGCAAGATAGGTTAATCTGTACTATGTCCTCTCTAAGACACTTGGGGTCTCTTCAGTCCTTGAGGGGCTGCAGGCAGAACTTTCCTCAGCACCCCCCTCCTTCATGGCAGCAGCCTTCTCTGCTCATGCCTGCGATTTGGGGGCACTCACACCCTAGGTAATAGTTCAGCAGAGGAGAGAGAGCTGCCTGTTGAGGCCTCATAACTAAGTCACTCTGGTCGGAGCTGGTGTTGGAACAAGCCCTGCTCCATTTCCACCGTCCAGCCACTTCGCCAGCTGATAACTAAAGAGAAAAACAACTTTTGGTCTTGGGAAGAAACTGGTGGAAGAACTGCTAATGCTCCCAGCTTAGCTGATTGAGCTTAGCATGGCGTGCCAACCGCCCCCACAGGGGTAGGCGATTCCCGGGGCTTGTCAAAGAAGATGGAAGAAGACATCTCGGTTTTCAGCTTGCCGTCGGAGCCGCCGTCGCTGGAGGCAGCTTCCTGACCACACTCGTCGCAGCAACAGCAGCAGCAGTCCATAAAAGCCTGGCCCAGCGGTTTGCAGAGGCACAGCAGCAGCACCGGAGTCACCGAGCACTTGAAGAACAAGAAGAACTGGTTGACAAGACTTAGCAAGTCCAGGGTCTGCTTGGCCATGTCAGGAGATAGGTAAGCCACAACGATATTGCTGACGTTCTCTGGAATTGTGCAGAGACCATAGATCACTGTCAGGCCGATCACGGTGCAGTTGAGTTGGCTCTCGCACTGCCCGTGCTTACTGCCACGGCAGTCGGTCTTGTCTGGGCTGCTGACTCTTCTAGTGACCAGTTGGCAGCTGACAGTGAAGAGGATGGGCAGGCAGAAGTAGCATCCGAAGTACCACCACATCCTGGCGTTCTGGTAAGTAAGGACCAGAGAGTAAATAGATTCTGGCAGGTCCTGGGAAGGCTTCATGGTGCAGTAGTCAGTCACGACGCCAGAGACTGGTGAGGTGTCTTGCGCCAGCTGCCAGAGGAGGATCTCTGGGACGGAAAGAGTCATGGAACCCACCCAGATGACAGCCAGCTTGGCAATGGTGGAATGGCAGTGCTCAATGGGTCGCAGCTTGGCTTGCGGACTGGTGGCCGCATGGAATCTGTCAATGCCCAGAGCGCAGAGACTGAAGGTGGTTACGCCCAATGAAGACACCTAGGATCACAAAGAACAGAGACAGACTGTTGTTCAGGGTAAGTGAACTGACCAAAAGGGGCAGTTTGCTTTAAAGAGAGAAGGGGATGTTGACATCAATGGATGAGCTGCAAAATCAGTTTCTCTATTTCTTTTGAGTGCAAAAAGCCTCTTTCTGAGTACAAGAAATGGGCCTACTGTATAAGGATTGATGCAGACCCCAATTTATACCATGCTATTTTTATATTTTTATATACCATGCTATTTTTATATGCATGCCTTTTGTAAAACCAGGTAAGGTCACCCAAATCCCCAACAGCTTTTTTATACGTTCCCAAGAGCACTGCAGTTGGTTAAGGCCAAAAGTGTGTGAAAAGACATAATGAATTATAGGTGAAAGATGCTTTGGAAAAGGTTACTCCAATGTAGGCCTAAGCAAAGAGAGACAGTAACCTTTGGAAGCCCGAAGGATTGAAAAGAAGCAAATTCAGAGTGCTAAATGAGCCCTATTATCAGAATGACCCCCTTTGCTTTGTAAACTTGAGGCACATATATCAAGGCAGCTGAGGGGATCAGCTCTGATAGAAAGGCTGACAGCCTACTCATACCCACCCCCTTTTCAGCCTAAGATGCTATTGGCTGCTATTCTGCTTTAACACTAGTATAAATTTGTACAGTCAATATCTGGTAAAGCAATCTGGTGGACTCTCCAAAAGCTGTATCTGAAATAAAAATGCTCAAAGGCTCAGCTAAGCAGCATTCTCTTATTCATTGTTCCCTCTTACTACCCTTTTTGGGTTCCTTATACCTCAGTGTTTGTATTTTATACCTTTACCATTTTTGCCTATATTTTTATATCAGTTGGTGACAGCATAGGGATGCACAGTAGGAAGTCAGGGGGCTCATTGTGGTTTGTGTATATATATATATATATATGCTTTCGTAGATTTTCACGGGTACAGGAATGCAGGTTTTGGTGTTTTCGGGTATCTTCCCGTGTAAGAGTTGGGGTGTCTAGGCGACGTTTCGACGAGGTCTCACTCGTCATCTTCAGGCTGGTGCTTTCGGCTTCTTGTTACTAGAACAGAGCAGGATCTCAGTGTTTGAGTTCCTATAAATACTGTTGAGGGGGTGTGGTGTATAGCCTCCAACGTTCTGGGCAGAGAGGAAGTTCCCAGGTTATTGTGCCTTTTCTTCTTTTGTTCATTAATTACTTGAGGGATATCTTGAGTGATTTCTTGAGTGATATTCTGAGTACCACTTAGGAGGGTCATTAGGTGTGGATTAGTTGCTAAAGCTTTCGTGTCTTGACCTCTTGAGCTTGTGAAGAGTTTTTCTGAGTTTTTCTGAGAAGAGTTTTTCTGAGAAGATGGCTGTACTGCACTTAGTTGTGCTCTGGCTTGGCTTCGTGTATAGGGGCGAGCTGTGGTTTTGTGCCCTGTGCCAGCCAGATCTGTGTAGGGATTGCAGGGGGGTGCAGCATCCGGAGGTGCCACTATGGTTTGGCTACTGGATGGTATCTGTAATTTATCTGTGGAGAGGGTCTGGGTTTGGGTCTGGTGTGGTTGATTGGAGATGGCGTTCTGTGTGCCTCTGGTTCTGGTGTCGGTTTTTGTGGGGAGGGCTAATTTCCAGATGTCTGGCAGGCGGGACGTGTCGTCACGCTTGTTCATGTTGTGAGGGTGTTTCTCTATCTCGATGGCTTCCATGATTATTCTCTTGTGGTGATGTTCCATGTTAAAGAGCAATTTGGAATCTGCAAAATTAATTTCGTGTCCTGTTTCTTTCATGTGTTGGTAAAGAGAGGAAGTTTTTTCTTCTTTTTTGACGGCATTCTTGTGTTCTGCGATACGTGCATTTATTCGTCTGTTTGTTTGTCCAATGTACGTGGCTGGGCAGACTTTGCAGGGTATTTCATAGACCCCTTGGTTTTCTAACTGGATTTTATCTTTTGGGTTTCTGAGGATATTGGCTATTTTTTGGTTGGTGCAAAAGGCTGTTTTGATATTGTGTTTATGGAGGATTTTGCTAATTTTATCTGTGGTGCCCTTGATATAAGGAAGGAGGGCCATGCCATTGTTTTCTTCTGTGTCTTGGTTTTTGGGGGGTGTTTCTTTTTGGATTAGCTGCATATATATATGCAGGTTTTGGTGTCTTCGGGTGTCTTCCCGTGTAAGAGTTGGGGTGTCTAGGCGACGTTTCGACGAGGTCTCACTCGTCATCTTCGACCTCGTCGAAACGTCGCCTAGACACCCCAACTCTTACACGGGAAGACACCCGAAGACACCAAAACCTGCATTCCTGTACCCGTGAAAATCTACGAAAGCATATATATATATATATATATGTGTATATATATATATATATATGCAGGTTTTGGTGTCTTCGGGTGTCTTCCCGTGTAAGAGTTGGGGTGTCTAGGCGACGTTTCGACGAGGTCTCACTCGTCATCTTCAGGCTGGTGCTTTCGGCTTCTTGTTACTGGAACAGAGCAGGATCTCAGTGTTTGAGTTCCTATAAATACTGTTGAGGGGGTGTGGTATATAGCCTCCAACGTTCTGGGCAGAGAGGAAGTTCCCAGGTTAGTGTGTCTTTTCTTCTTTTGTTCATTAATTACTTGAGGGATATCTTGAGTGATTTCTTGAGTGATATTCTGAGTACCACTTAGGAGGGTCATTAGGTGTGGATTAGTTGCTAAAGCTTTCGTGTCTTGACCTCTTGACCTTGTGAAGAGTTTTTTCTGAGAAGATGGCTGTACTGCACTTAGTTGTGCTCTGGCTTGGCTTCGTGTATAGGGGCGAGCTGTGGTTTTGTGCCCTGTGCCAGCCAGATCTGTGTAGGGATTGCAGGGGGGTGCAGCATCCGGAGGTGCCACTATGGTTTGGCTACTGGATGGTGTCTGTAATTTATCTGTGGAGAGGGTCTGGGTTTGGGTCTGGTGTGGTTGATTGGAGATGGCGTTCTGTGTGCCTCTGGTTCTGGTGTCGGTTTTTGTGGGGAGAGGGCTATTTTCCAGATGTCTGGCAGGCGGGACGTATCGTCACGCTTGTTCATGTTGTGAGGGTGTTTCTCTATCTCGATGGCTTCCATGATTATTCTCTTGTGGTGGTGTTCCATGTTAAAGAGCAATTTGGAATCTGAAAAATTAATTTCGTGTCCTGTTTCTTTCATGTGTTGGTAAAGAGAGGAAGTTTTTTCTTCTTTTTTGACGGCATTCTTGTGTTCTGCGATACGTGCATTTATTCGTCTGTTTGTTTGTCCAATGTACGTGGCTGGGCAGACTTTGCAGGGTATTTCATAGACCCCTTGGTTTTCTAACTGGATTTTATCTTTGGGGTTTCTGAGGATATTGGCTATTTTTTGGTTGGTGCACCAACCGCCACTTACATGCACAATCACACCACCACCCTGCACAAATAAACTCCGTAGCCAAGACTCTCATCTCCAGAACCAAACGCCTGGCTGACAAAGACCACTTGACAACTGAGTTACAGAATCTTTCAAATGTGTTAATCGCCAACGGATACCAGCAAAACAGGGTTACGAAGCTAATCCAAAAAGAAACACCCCCCAAAAACCAAGACACAGAAGAAAACAATGGCATGGCCCTCCTTCCTTATATCAAGGGCACTACAGATAAAATTAGCAAAATCCTCCATAAACACAATATCAAAACAGCCTTTTGCACCAACCAAAAAATAGCCAATATCCTCAGAAACCCCAAAGATAAAATCCAGTTAGAAAACCAAGGGGTCTATGAAATACCCTGCAAAGTCTGCCCAGCCACGTACATTGGACAAACAAACAGACGAATAAATGCACGTATCGCAGAACACAAGAATGCCGTCAAAAAAGAAGAAAAAACTTCCTCTCTTTACCAACACATGAAAGAAACAGGACACGAAATTAATTTTTCAGATTCCAAATTGCTCTTTAACATGGAACACCACCACAAGAGAATAATCATGGAAGCCATCGAGATAGAGAAACACCCTCACAACATGAACAAGCGTGACGATACGTCCCGCCTGCCAGACATCTGGAAAATAGCCCTCTCCCCACAAAAACCGACACCAGAACCAGAGGCACACAGAACGCCATCTCCAATCAACCACACCAGACCCAAACCCAGACCCTCTCCACAGATAAATTACAGACACCATCCAGTAGCCAAACCATAGTGGCACCTCCGGATGCTGCACCCCCCTGCAATCCCTACACAGATCTGGCTGGCACAGGGCACAAAACCACAGCTCGCCCCTATACACGAAGCCAAGCCAGAGCACAACTAAGTGCAGTACAGCCATCTTCTCAGAAAAAACTCTTCACAAGGTCAAGAGGTCAAGACACGAAAGCTTTAGCAACTAATCCACACCTAATGACCCTCCTAAGTGGTACTCAGAATATCACTCAAGAAATCACTCAAGATATCCCTCAAGTAATTAATGAACAAAAGAAGAAAAGACACACTAACCTGGGAACTTCCTCTCTGCCCAGAACGTTGGAGGCTATATACCACACCCCCTCAACAGTATTTATAGGAACTCAAACACTGAGATCCTGCTCTGTTCCAGTAACAAGAAGCCGAAAGCACCAGCCTGAAGATGACGAGTGAGACCTCGTCGAAACGTCGCCTAGACACCCCAACTCTTACACGGGAAGACACCCGAAGACACCAAAACCTGCATTCCTGTACCCGTGAAAATCTACGAAAGCATATATATATATATATATATATATATATATATATATATATATATATATATATATATATATATATCACTCAAAACATGCATCTGTGGTATGGCTAGAAACTTTCCTATAGCTGCACTTCTTATTTACTAGCTATCCCTCCCCAGGAAACCAGACTTGGGCAGGCTCTACTCATGGAACAGAAGACAGGGGCTACAATGGACTGTATCACATCAGCCTACAGGTGGAGAGATCTCAGTCACAAATGCTGCCCATCTTAATCATTTCATGCAAACAGAAAGCCAGCATGGCAGGCGAAGGGTTGGGACCAGAACTTTTTCTCTATAATGCACTACACTTCTAACTGCAAGGAAATTATTATGTTGGGGAACACCCAGAAGCGGTACAATCCATTCTACCTCCTTGGGACTCTTATTTTGCTGCACCTTTTCATATATTTACAGATTGCAATTAGCAACTAAAAGCAAGAGCGTCCGGCTTGGGTGGGAGAGACCTCCTTGTGAATCCTTCCCAGGCCACTAGCAAGCTCTTGACAAAATCAGCGCTGGTCATTGAAATCCCCTCCCAACCCTGCTCCCCTTCTGGTTCTTACTACCTAAACGCATCCGCTCTCAGAGGGATAAGCGAGTTCAAATAAGTTTGTTGGTGTCCCCAGCCAGTCCCAGCTAATTTCCGCTGCATTCAGAAGCCCAGGAAAACATCCCCCTCTGCCAAAAGGGAAGAGGGCAAAGCGTGGAGGAGAAAATGCCAAACTCTGGGTGGGTTTGAAAGACAATGAAGAGCATGAATAAATAGCAGCCGGGGCTGCCCTCCCCCTCACGCTGCCCTCTCCATTACAAACGCTTTGCTTTCCTTGGGCTCAGGAAACACAACGCCCCATTTGAACAGTTGTCCATAGACTGCGCGAGAGCTCCAGGGCCCTAATTGCAGGCACCCGCTCACTTCTGAGGGGAACAAGGGACATTCATTGAGTGCAGGAAGCATCGGAAATTGGGAAGAAATCCTCAGAAACCCTCCGTCTCCTTTTAAGTGCAGCCAAACCGGTACACAACAGAACGCTTCCAGGCCACAGCGTGCGCTTATGAGGGCTGCTTCTCACGGTGCTTTTTAAAGACATGAGAATGGGTACCCACAGGTTCCCTCTTAATCTAAAGATACACACACACCCCACGATGTTGACAATGCCCTTGTTTCTCTCCAAGAAACTGGTGGGAGACTGGAGCAAGGGGCTGCCTTGAACATTGTAGGCCCAGCCCAAGTGTTTCATTTTGCTTCTCCAAGCAGTTGCTCTGTATGCATGTGATGCTGTGCATCCCCACTCTGCCTTCAATGGGACCATGTGTCACCGGGCCTAAACACGCTGCATAGCCTGCCGGTGAGTTACCGGGCCAAATTCATGGTGTTAGTACTAGAAAACAAATCCTTAAATGGCTTGGAACCCATGTACCTAAAAGAATGCCTCCCCAATAAGGCCCATCTTGGGCCTTACAGTCACAGGTGAAGCCTCATCGCAGATCTCTGCACCTCACCAAACCACAGCGCATTATCTTTTTCTTGACATAGGGTTTTTTTTATAAAAAACTGAAGAATCATTCAAACATGCCACCCTCCATCTGCAGTATGGAGTGGTGCTACAGTCCCAGGAAAAACAGTTACAGTGGTACCTCGGGTTAAGAACTTAATGCATTCTGGAGGTCTGTCCTTTACCTGAAACTGTTCTTAACCTGAAGCACCACTTTAGCTAATGGGGCCTCCTGCTGCTGCCGTGCCACTGGAGCACAATTTCTGTTCTCATCCTGAAGCAAAGTTCTTAACCCGAGGTAATATTTCTGGGTTAGCGGAGTCTGTAACCTGAAGCGTATGTAACCTGAAGCGTATGTAACCCGAGGTACTACTGTATAAGCAAAGCCTTAAAAGGGCTTTTAAGGTAGAAAACCTGGGAGGGGAGGAGTAGCTTGCATGGGGAGTTTTGGGAGAAAGTGGAAGGTGAAGGATGAGTTCAGCATCGTCTTTCCTGCCACAACTCTTCTGCTCTCTGAGATGCTTTGAGGTAGAGAAGAGGCAGCCAGACAAATGCTAGCTGCCGTGTGCTTGACATTTGTTCTGAAAGGGAAACTCAAAGGCACAGGGTAACTTTTGCAAAAGCTGAGCTGCCGGGTTAAAACAGAATGTCTTCCAAAGGCACAGCTGCTCTGCAAGTTTTATTAAAAGGCAATTTGCAAACTACTTAAGACTGACAAACGGAGCGGAGTAAGGAATATGTACTATGCTGTTTTCATAGTCAGCAGTTTCAAGCATGTTAACATTCTAGCATTTAACAGGATTTTCCCCCCTGAATGACTGCAGATACTAAGATTCCTGTCCTGGTTTCAGTTGCTTTCCTTTCAGAGTGGCACTGGGTATGCAGCTTCTAGGATGGAGGGTAGTAAATGTCTGCAAGCACCGTCAGCCTGTTTTGGACTTTCAGATGTTGGCAAGTATTTCTCCAGAGCAAGCAGAAGCGGCCTCTGACAGTGTTGGGATGTGTGGACTGCATGAATAAGTCCTTGACCCGTGACTGCATTTCCCTATTTTCCTACAGCAGGCCCTTACTGCCTGTGGTCCTGCCAAACAATACCAAAGCTGCATTGTCTTCCCTGCCTCACCCATGCATGGAGCTGTTCCCATAGCGAAGCACTGAATCATTCACAGATGTTCCACCACCTGCATCGCTCTCATCTTGCTTCGAGTTAGGAACCGACCAGAGAAGCTACAGAGTAAGCAGCCTGTGTGGCACGTTCTCTCGCAAGGAAGGACAGGAGAGAAGAAGGAACTTGTATATATTATATAAAAGCTAACCTACATGCCAATGGTCAAGTCTGAACATCATCGTCATCATTTTTTATTTATTCATTTGGTTTATATCCCGTCCTTACTCCAGAAGGAGCCCAGGGTGGTAGACACAGCAATGTTAAAACATTATTTTTTGGGGTGGGGTGGGGACTAAATAGTTCAGAACATTCCAAAAGCATTTTTAAAACATTTTCTCAACCAGTGATCTCAGGGTTGCCAGAAACATTGTCTTTCAGCTACCAAATGCCTTGGTAAACAGAAATGTGTCTGAATTTATCCTGAAAAGTCAATAATGCAGGACAAGAGACAGATTCACTTCTCTAGGGAAGATGGTTCCACAAATGGGGAACCACTACTGTAAAGACCCCGTTATGGGTCAATGCGAACTGGACAGCCTCCAGCGGCAGCATCAGCAGCAAGTCCTCACCTGCTGATCATAAAGACCAAGATGACTGGTATTGGGGAAGGCACTCTTTTAGGTACTTGGGTCCCATGCTAATACTAACCCCTTGAATTGGCCCAGTAGCTCATTGGCAGATGGTGTAGCACTTTCAGGACCACCGACACATGGTCCCATTGGTCTCCCCCACTTACCAGCCTAGCCCCACATTTGTAAACATTCATCATTCAGAAAGTAAACAATTGGGTTGTAAGAAATCGCAAAGACTTTAATCTGCACAAAATTTCATTTCCGTTCCAGTTGGAATTTAAACATGCATCACCCAGTTCCTGGTTCCAACACTTTGCTTACTGCATAACTCTAAGGTAAAGGTAAAGATACCCCTGACCGTCCAGTTGTGGATGACTCTGGGGTTGCGTGCTCATCTTGCTCTATAGGCCGAGGGAGCCGGTGTTTGTCCTTTCAATAAATCACCTGTCTTCTCAGTCCTAGGCATAAGCTACTGGGATATTCCCTGGTACAAACCCTGTTGAAATGATTGAGATGTGTGCAAGAGCACTACCATAAACCTGGGCAGTTCCAATTCATTGCAAATGAGAACACTCCAACTTCAGTCGGAGCTATTTGAGAAGGAGGGTGCCTACGTTCTATGGAGCTTTCCTATGTGCTTTGCCCTATATGAGACAAAGCCAGCCACACAAATTCACAGGGCCAATTGTGGGTCGAAGGAACTCTAATGCAGCCTGGCTGTGAGCTGACACAATGCTCTTGATGGTTCTGTAAGAAAAGCCCTGCTGGATCAGACCAAAGGCTGATCCAGTCCAATGTCCTGCTTCCCACAGGGGCCAACCAGATGCCTATGGGAAGCTGACATGCAGGTCGTGAGCACAATAGCATTCTTATTTCCCACTGTTGTTCCCCAGCAACTGGCATTCAGAGGCATTTTGCCTTTGATCTTGGAGGTAGCATATAGCCATCACGGCTAGCAGTCATTGATCACCTGTTTTCCTGGGGGTGAGGGTTGGGCCTCAGGGAAATGTAATTTGATGGGGAGACTAGGGACCAGTAAGAGAATTCTTAGCACCTTCACCAAATTTAGCAGCCAAACTAGGCATGACTTTAACCATGTTTCTGCATCCTGCATTTGGGACCAGCAATGTCTCTTCATTTACAAAAAGCAGCTTCAAAGCCCCATATCCTGATCCGGAAAGCGAGATTTTTAAAATTGGAAAATCATTTTCCTTGCACTGTCTTCCCATTGGAAATTGAGTTTTACAGCAGCTGCTATTTGCCTTGATTTTTAAAATTCTACATAATATTTGAAAACTGGGGCAAAAAGAAAGATGTAGCCAATCCCAAGCATGTAATTAATGTCTAGTTTGGCCCCATAATCCCCAATGTTCTTTGGGAGAAGCCATTATGGTCAAACCGGAATGAAGTTGGCATGAGCTAGTAGTTTAGATCCTGATCGTTGGCTGGCTCTAACTCACATCCGTTTTGTGCCAGTTCAAACATAATGGTTTCTCCCAAAGAATCCTGGACAATCAGACAACTGCTCCACCACATGGCCATGTTAATTTATTTTCCCACATCTGACTGGAGATAAAGGATTGTGTGAATCTGGCCTCACACCAGGATGCTTTCCTTGGAGAGGAACCCTCTGAAGCCCAAGTGCCTTGGGGCAGAAGATGGAACGATATTCTAATGGCAGAATTACATGGCAAATGTACAGGTCCACCATGCCTTTGCCATCCTTCCACCTGACAGCCTAGTTTTCATGTCTTTAAGTGCAGAGTGAGTTTCACAGAGATCCGCCATACTGAGCATTTGTCAACCATCTTCATTGACAGCGGTTGATTATTCAGACTTGTCTTTTAGGCACACTATGGCAAGGCATGGAAGGGGGCAGGGAACTCGGCACAAATCTTGCGTGTGCAGTGCAATCTTATCCATGTTTACTCAAAAGTAAGCCTCCCTCTTTTCAAAGGTGCAACGTTTTGAGCACTCACAGGAGTGCAGGATCTGCCCTCACCCCACTGCCTTAGAAACCAATGCAGTTGAAAATAAAATGTATTCTGGATATGCCGAAACACTAAGCAAATACATTATCAGGACTGATGCAGTTGCCTGCACACAGGGATGCTTGAGGTTCATGTGTAAAAGCAAATATATTGATAGCATGAGCAGATGAAAAAGAGGGCAGAATTATTGCGCCTTCAACAGTTGTGTAGAAGAGGGATTTGTCACTTGGTTGCTCTTCCTTCTTCTGCTAGTTATTTCAAAAGAGGATCCACATGCCCATAATGGTAAGTACAGGCTCTCCTCAAATACTAGCTGAATCCCTGGTTCAGTTCCTTCCTTTGCCACAGATTTCCCCTGGGACCTGAAGTGAGGTACTTAGCCTTTGTGTACGTCTGACTAACTGTCCAGTCTATAAAAAAAGATAAGGTTATCCCCAGGTGCGAAAGCTTAAGACACACCAGAAGTATTATCAACATGCGCCATCACATGCACAAGCGTACACAACCCAAGTAGAGGGGAACTTCTATGCAGTTTAGAAATGTGGCACACTTCTAATGGGTTTCCTGCCACTGTGAGAATAGGATGTTGAACTAGATGGACCATTGGCCTGATCCAGGAGCTTATTCTTACGTTCTTACGACACTGCTGCATATATCTCTAAGTGATAAGTACCTGGATGAAGTCTTAAAGTTAGGGCTGCAACTACTGTCTCTTTCTGTTCTTTTAAAAGCAGGCACAACAGGTAGAAATTCAACAGGTAGAGCATTTCCCAGCATGATGTAGTATCCCTGTCACATGACTGTTAAAGGCAGTGGTACCCTAAAGAGGAATGCATTGTCCCCAATGGGAGAGATTTTTTCCAAGAATGGCCACTTCAGCTCTGCCTTCTCTGTGCTTGTCTTACAAGAAACCTGCTCCGAACCTTTAAAAGTTGTGAATAAAACTTTGCAATGGTATGAATACAGCTCTTTGAATTGGATTAGATTGTTATAGCAGCCTGAAGCCCTGCTGATTAATGGAGTCAGTGCAACTGTTTGATATGTTTATTATTTTTAATTGGGGCATTATCTTCCTGAGGGGACTTAAAAGTATTTGCATTTATAACCTTGCTCCGTAAACTAGCTGTATTTCCATCCTATATTGTTTTCTTCTAGGCAAATAATGCACAACTTCCCCATGTTTGTTCTGTAGCTCAGAGTATCTGGAGTCAATGAAGCAACGAATCACTATGCAAGGAGTTCCCAAACTGTGCTCCACAGACTACCAGTGGTCGGCTAGCTTCATTCAGGTGGTCCATGGCATGCCCATGTTAAATAGCCATACTGATTTTTAATTGCATTGCTATTGCTTCTATGGAATTCAAAGTGTAATACAATGAAATAACTATAAGAAATAAAAGAAACAATAAAATACAAATAGAAACCAGAGAGCATCTAGCACAGTGGCAATTGCTACAAGAGGCAGAAAAACCATGAAGTGGTCCACCAAGACCCTCAGCAGTTTTCAAATGGCCTAAGCACAGTTCAGATGAATGCCCATGGTAATCAGGCTTTAAAAATACCATCTGTGGCAATCCTTTCCTCATCCAACAAGCATACTTATCTCCACTTTCTGAAAGGCATCTCAGTGATCTGGGACACACCTGTTGCCTGGTTGGGAAGAAGGCTGGTGTAGCCTCCAGCCAAGGCATGGGCAACCTCAGCCCTCCCCATGTTTTGGGACTACAACTCCCATGATCCCTAGCTAACAGGGCCAGTGGTCAGGGATGATGGGAATTGTAGTCCCAAAACATCTCGAGGGCTGAGGTTGCCTATGCCCGCTCCAGCCTTTCATATGAGGTTAGAATATATAGAATAGAAGGCACTGAGTTACATTGGAGAGGGGTATGTCCAAGCTTGCAATATATAGCCGGGCACATGCTCAAACATTACCCCCCAAAGAGGACACACAAAATTGCTGATGAGAAACCAGGGAGGACTGCAGTGGAATCTCTTACCTCCATGAAAGGCACCACGCGGCAGGAGATGCTCCCCAGCAGCCTCTTCTTGGTGATCTCATTGAAGATAACCACTGGCAGGCAGAAGAAGAGGATGAGGAAGTCCCAGAAGGCAAGGCTGGCCAAGATGGAGTTCCAGGCACTTTTCATGTAGTAGTTGTGCCAGACGATGCACATCACAGAGAGGTTCCCAATGATGCCCACGGCAAAGACAATGAGGGACAGGAACATGACAGCGTAGGCGCTGTAAGAGCTCTCGGTCACTGGGTACAGAGGGTTTTGGATCTGAGGGCGCTTCCCTGATGCCACAGTCGTATTGTCCTGGAGTTCTGTGGCCCCGTGGACCGCTGGACTCCGCTGGCGCTGCTCAGAGGGATACGTGCTGGACGGCACCAGGGCCTTGGTGGGCCGTAAGCTGCCAGGGAGCACGGGCCGAGGAAACTCCACTTTTACTCCTGGAACATACTGCTGAACTGGCTTGGGCTCTTCATCCTCGGTTCCCCGGCGAGTCCTTCTCCACCTCAGTTGCTCTTCCGACAGCTGCCACCCCCTCTGATTGCCAAGGGATCCTGGCCATCTCAGCCTGCCCGGTCTTCCAGGCATCTCCAGCAGCGCCTCTGGAGAGACAAAGTGTCTTGTTAAATGACCCTCTCCAGCCCTCTGCTCCCTCCTGGAGGATATAGAAGGCTCTTGAAGAAGCGGGGCAGCACCTTCCTTCCCCCTGGTCTCCAGAGGCTGCAGGAAAGGAAGCAAAAGCATCATTGTCCAAGGCAAAGGCATCCTTCCTTCTGCACAGATGGGGAGGACGATGCACACAGAAGGCAACTTACAAAAAGAGCCAGCAGAGATGGCACAGCAAACTAGGAGGAAATGAGGGAGAAAATTCCCACGCTTTGACTCGAGGTATTAAGAGGGCAGGGAGCAGGGGGAGGCGACCCTGGTGCTTCAGCCCGGATTGAGCCAAGACGGAGAAAGTCTTCAGTCTGCCTCGACCAGCCTCACTGCCGTTCTGCATTCCCTCAGATCTTGGGCCAGAATAAAAACCGTTTCCCCCAGTAATTCGCTCCAATCATCCTTTATTGAACCGTAGGCCCCCTGGTGGCCAAACCACAATGGGTAAAGGCTGCTGTGAAAAGAGCCCAGCATTGCTTGAGGCGGCGAGAGGAGAATAGCAGAAAGAAACCACCTGCCTCAGTAAGAGACCTTGGAGGGTTTGTGTGGTAGAGCCTTGTGGGAAGCAAGGGTGATTTACATCAGAAATAAGAAACCTCTTGCTGAGTGAATCCCCTTGAGCCAAACTAGAAAGGTCACAGTACAATTCAGAGGGCTATGTATTCATTAGTATATGTGAAAAGAGGATTCTGTTGGCACTTGAAAAAGGTGGCAGAGCAGCTTTTAAGCTGATTGTGGGGAGGGAGGGAAGCCGACAAGAGCTGGGGAGGCTCCAATTCAGAATGAATCTTCTGCGTTGAAGATGAAAAAACTGGTGAAATATTAAATGGGGAAAGCATAGAACTAGGCATTGTGAGTACAGGGCACAGGAAAGCAATTCAGAAAGGCCAAAGCAACACAAGTCAAAAGGCAAGAGCAAGACACTTGAAGAGACAGACAGCATACAAGTGTTTATAAGCTAATGCTAGAAGCCTCTGAGCCAAGATGGGTGAACTAGACTGCTTGGTCTTAGAGGATGGCATTGATATACAGTGGGCATAATGGAAACCAGTGAGACATGGCTTTCTTTAGATATACAGTGGTACCTCGGGTTAAGTACTTAATTCATTCCGGAGGTCCGTTCTTAACCTGAAACTGTTCTTAATCTGAAGCACCGCTTTAGGTAATGGGACCTCCTGCTGCCGCTGCACTGCTGGAGCACGATCTCTGTTCTTATCCTGAAGCAAAGTTCTTAACCCGAGGTACTATTTCTGGTTTAGTAGAGTCTGTAACCTGAAGCATATGTAACCTGAAGCATATGTAAACCGAGATACCACTGTAAATTATACAGGAAGGACGTACTGTAGATGGCGTTGTCTGTATGTCAGTCCAGCAAACCGGAAAACTTCAAGGGGGAAGATTCCTTCAGAAATCATGGTGGATGGTGATACCGGGCCCTTAGAGTAATTTAGAGCTGGGGATGCGCTGTTGTCCTCCTGATCATAATGCTCAGGAAGATCTTGAGATGAGTGGTGTTATGTACTAAGTTTGGATCCTAGAACAATAAGTAGGTAGGATCCTAGAATGCAACAACTGATTGGCTTGCAGGAGAAGACCAATGAGGCTCCAGGAGGAAGTTAATCAGCATATTAGACTGGTAGGATCGTAGGATGCAACAACTGATTGGCCTGCAAGAGAAGACCAATCAGGCTCCAGGAGGGAAGCAGAATCAGCCAATCAGACGGGACTCATTGTGTAAATAATGTATATAAAGGCCTGAGGTTTGGGGGGGGGGATGCAATCACTGTTTTACAAGCTGCAATAAAGAGCATGAACTAACTGCAGGACTCCGAGTATATTTGAAGGAATGAAATCAAGCAAGCACCCCAAAGAGAAAATGTCATAGTAATGGGTGACTTTAACTACATTGGCGTAGACTGGCTACCTACAAGTTCCAGTCATGGCAAAGAGGTAAAATTCCTAGATACAGTACTGTAAATGCCTGGTCATAGACCCAACCAGAGGGGAGTCAACCCAGAACATAACCTTGAGTGGTGCCCCCAATTGACTTGCATCTCACACCAGGTACAGAGCACCATTCAAGGTTACGTTCTGGGTTGACTCCCCTCTGGTTGGATCTCTCCATTTTGCATTATTTTCTATGGGAAAGCTTGCCTTGGTTTTGGAACGCTTTAGTTTTGGAATGGACTTCCGGAACAGCTTAAGTTTAAGAACCAAGGTACCACTGTACAGGAACAGGAGTCACGGTGGAAGTGAAGACCTTCCAGTCTGTCTCAATAAGGCTGCTCATTAACTTTTTAGACTGAGAAAGGGAGCATGTTAACAGCACTCATAACAATGTTATCTCGTGTATTTTAATAGTTTTATTACCATAAATCTACTTTCCTGGAAATTAACCATGCAGCCGATAAATGTTAATGAACTTCATTTCATAACGTCAATATGCCAGTAACAGGCATTTTATGCACCCATCATTCCCCTGCCCTTCAGAAAAGCCCAGGGCTGGGTGATGTGCAAAGATCACAGCTCTGTAGATGTTAAGACAACAGAATGTCCCAGTGCCTTGTGCCCCTAAATACCCTTTGGAATGAGTTACTAGCCTCTGCTGGAAATCAGCAGAAAGCAAGAAGTCCAAGGGGAGACAGACAGTCTCAGTACCCAACAGCCGACCTGTCTTGAAGTCTGACATTGATGGACACACACAAAAAATGCTGGCTGATAAACAAAAGGAAAATGAAATTATGTTGTTGTAGACAGTATCTATTTCATAAAGGGGTTGCATTAAAAATGCATTTCTCTAAAGCGAAATGAAAGCTCAGGCATGATTTAATTGATTGGCCATTTACAGTCATACCTCGGGTTAAATACGCTTCGAGTTGAGCACGTTCGAGTTGCGCTCCGTGGCAACCCAGAAGTAACGGAGCGCATTACTTCCGGGTTTTGCCGCTTGTGCATGCGCAGACGCTCAAAATGATGTCGCACGCATGCGCAGAAGCGGCGAAACGCGACGCATGCGTGCTCAGACATGCCATCGCTAGATACGTTTACCTCTAGGTGCGAACGGGACTCCGGAACGGATCCCATTCGTATCTAGAGGTACCACTGTACTAAACAGCCATTTGCTCATGAGTTCTCAAAGCAATGCTACAGTAAAACATGTGATATGATTAGTCTAAGGTTTTGGAATGGACTTCTGGAACAGATTAAGTTTGAGAACCAAACGGAGAACCAGGCGGAGGTTTTGCTTTAAGCTCTGTAAACAACCCAAGTCAAACCATATCTCCCATTCCTGTGCTCGCCATAAAAAAATCAGGAAGGGCCTTCATGCGCACACACAAAGACACGTATGCACGCACAAATCCAAATGGCTTTGTTCCGTTTGTTGATTGAAACTATGGAATAGATAAATGCAGACATCATAATAAACATATCATGAAATTTTGGCTTAACTCTTAAGCTTTCATTATAAAACTCACTGGGTCATTTAATCATTAAAATAAACCTTCAAAAGAAACAAGCAGCAAAAATGTTAGGCGGTGTAATCCAGACTGTTTATGAAAATGAGATCTGTAGTTTTTCAGACACTGTCCCTTCTTGATTGTGGCAATGACAGCCATATAATATATTTATTTCCCTAAATTTCTATATACCTCCTTTCTTCTTTCATGGAACCCAAGGACATATACATGCTGCTCCCAAGGTTCATCCACCCATATACAGACCAGACCCAGACCTGTTTTGCTTCAGCAAAGGTGCCGCCTCTTGTGCTTTGGGACAGAACAGACTGTACCCTGGGACAGGAACAGATGTAGGACGACCTCTGCCGTTGCTCAATTTTCAGATGATTAAAAACCTTGATATTCTCTCAGCCAAAGCCACAAACACACCCTACTCTAAGCAAACGCCAGAGATGGAAACGAAAGCTTTAATGCAGACGAATGATACAAAGTCATGCGGATTAGAAAAAAAGAAATCTTTGGAATGTCAGTAATGCTGAGTTTAGATGTTACTTTGCCCTGGCATTCCACCTGAGTGAGGCAGAAGCAGGCCTTGATCTCTTTCCTGTTGTCCTTATCGCAGGCGGAGGTTCGCGGATGAACCAATTGTCCCATCTTTATTTTAGCACAGGGTGTCCCGCTTCACTCACTGCTGTCCACCTGCAGGGATGATCCAGAGGCCCACTCCTTATGTCACCTGGGGTAAACACTTGAGGCAAAACAGCTCATGTTTAAGTCCCTAACATGAACATACCTTCATATGGGTAAATAATAATAAAGGCTGTGCAATGCTTATGGGTTTTCCACGTAGCCAAGAGAGGAAGCCAAAACATTTAGCACTAGCATGTGCTAACTCATACTGATACTGACTGAACATGAAGTAAAGCTTGAAAGGTAATGACCTGCTTTACCAACAAGTACCGTATTTTTTGCTCTATAAGACTCACTTTTTCCCTCCTAAAAAGTAAGGCGAAATGTGTGTGCGTCTTATGGAGAGCATGCAGGCTGCACAGCTATCCCAGAAGCCAGAACAGCAAGAGGGATCGCTGCTTTCGCTGCGCAGCGATCCCTCTTGTTGTTCTGGCTTCTGAGATTCAGAAATTTTTTTTTCTTGTTTTCCGCCTCCAAAAACTAGGTGTGTCTTATGGTCTGGTGCGTCTTATGGAGCGAAAAATACAGTAGTTTCTGAAAGGGAAAGAATCAGTGAAGAAGTTGCATTTCCATCTACAGTGGTACCTCGAGTTACATACACTTCAGGTTACAGACGCTTCAGGTTACAGACTCCACTAACCCAGAAATAGTAACTTGGGTTAAGAACTTTGCTTCAGGATGAGATCAGAAATCGGGCTCCGGCGGTGCGGCAGCAGCAGGAGGCCCGATTAGCTAAAGTGGTGCTTCAGGTTAAGAACAGTTTCAGGTTAAGAACGGACCTCCGGAATGAATTAAGTTCTTAACCCGAGGTGCCACTGTATTGTGCACCCCCCCCCAGTTCAAGTAGCTTATTGCAAGTGTTGTTGCTTTACGCCCAGCTAGCATGCTCAGTGGTCAGGGAGGATGGGAGTTGCAGTTGAGAGAAGGGCTACAGCTTAGTAGGAGAGCACCCCCTGTGCATGCAGAAGCCCCCATGTTCAATCCCTGGCATCCCCTGGTAAGGCTGGGAATGCTTCCTGTTATGTACTGAGCTGAATCCTAGAACAATAGGATCCAGAATGCAGCGGTCTGATTGGTCCGCAGGAGCCACCCAATCCAGCTCCAAGTGGAAGTGAATCAGTGACCTGATTGGCCTACAGGAGCAGCCCGGAATTAGCCAATCATGCAGGGCTCATTGTGTAAATAGATAGCTAGACGTTTTGGGGAAAGCTTCATTCATTGCTACTATAAGCTGAATAAAGAGCATGAAATTCACACTTGACTCTGAGTATATTTCCCTTCTGTCTGGAATTCGGGAGAGCTGTTTTCACTCAGCATAAACAATACTGAGGTAGATGGACCCACTGTCTGACTCAGTATAAAGCAGCTTCCTCTGTTCCACCCCTGCTGTAGCTGGAAGCTGCAATGTAGGTCATACTCTTTGTTCTTCTGGCTTAGTGTTACCTACTCTGTCTGGCAGCAGCTCTCCAGGGTCTCGGGTAAAAGTCTTTCCGAGCACCTGCTGCCCGATTCTGTTTTCATGGCGATGCCAGGGATTGCACGAGAGACCTTCTGTTCCAGATCACATGCTCCACCGCTGAGGCACAGCTCCTCCCCTCAAAGCATTTGGAAAATTCCCAAAGCATAATATACCTGCCAAGTCTTATTATTTGCTTGCCGTGGAGGCTGCTGAAGTTGCAAGGAAGCTGAAGTAGCACTCTCAGCTCCTCTTATTGGCATTTGGCCTCTTTATGGGACCTAGTCCTTTGATAAGGACAAAGATGTTGGGCAATTTCACGTGGGCAATTTCCTATAATCGAGGGAGCTTTTTTAAGCTCTGCTTCAGAGAGGTTGCACAACAAGCTGGTGTGTCATGGAATTTCTGTAGTGACAACAACAGCCTATTGTACAAAGGAGAGATTGCAGGGCTGCTGATTGACATTTCTGGTACCGTAACAAGGAGGGGAGGGGGAAGAAGTCAATCCAGAAACTGTACCACAGGCAAACCTTGATTCCAAGGTTTTATCTGAAGATTAGTTTCTCCCTCAAGCACTGGCCACACCCACAGTGATGGCACAATGTTAAACCACATCTGTCTCCATAACGAGTTCAATGTGGGGGGAGTCAATTAAAAAGCAGCTCCCCACTCCCAGTTATGACCACCCCATCCACACCCAGTCACGGTACACAGTACACCATCACTGGTTCATAAAGCCCACCCAGTAAGGCTGTGGCTGCACACACACCATACGTTTTGTTATGTACTGAAGTTCTCACCCTGGGCCAGCAGGGGGATACTGTAGATAGTTTTCACTCAGGTCCACATATGCAAATAAGGGATTGAAAGTGACGTTCAGTGATTGGATAGTTACAGAAAATGGTTACTGTTGCGTTCTAGTGGAGCTCTATATAAGCAGGCTGGCTGAACCCTTCAGTTCAGTTCTGTTCTGGCCTGTGAATAAACAAGAGCTGTTTGAAGAATCGCTGTGTCGTCTGATATGTTCACCCACAACTTAACACTTTTAAAACACATTGGTTCCCCCAAAGCATCCTGGGAACTGAGATACAATCCCCAGATCTTTAACAAACTTCCCAGGATTCCCAGGATTCTCTGGGGGGAAATCCCACCCTCTCTGTAGGTGAACACCAGGGCATCTCTTCTACGCATTGGTCTGCTGGTGAAACGTCCATGCCTCAGATTGTTTCCATGTTCTTTTTGGGGGGGAACATCAGAGATAGGATACATGGAGGAACAGTGCACAGTCACTCCCTCCATGGAAGGAAGGAGCAGATTGCTTGCTACCGCTTTGTTTAAGGGGTATATGGGGTGTTGGGGGGTAGTACCTCTGGTGGGGGACACGTCGGGCTCCTTCTGGGGTGGTTTGTCCACCTTTGGTCCACATTCAGTTCTCACCTGTGGCTCCTAGAAGCTGCCAGTATGCGACAGCAGCCACTGTCTGGGAAATGGCTTCAACTGGCACCTAAACCAGGTGAGGGTACCCAATGGGACTCAAACCCGTTTCTTGCAGCAAATGTGTTTGGGTGTTTGAGTGTGTGACCCTTTCACAATGGAAGTGGGAACCTTTTTCCCGCATGGGAAAAGCAAATCGCCTGTTTTCAGATTTTATCCTGAATTAATAGGAGGAAAAACTCATGCAAACAGGAGCTGTGCACTCAGAAGAACCACACATGCCTGCAACCACACTCAAATTGCCTTCAGGAGTTCTGATCATCTGCTCAAGGGGAGCATGGAGGGCTAGCAGAGGCCTGAATCCAGCCCATTCTCTGCTTCCTGCAAATGATTAATACTTTTAAAGGCAGGCAGACTGGGGCAGTGCATTGCTCCTGGGTTCTGGCATTGCATCTGAGGGACATGCATGCGTAATGCCTCTTTGTGTACCAATTTCTTTCCCATTGGATCCAGGCATCCGTGTTTACAATGTCTGATTGTAAGATATGAGGTTCTGGTTGCAAGCTTATCACTGCTGATTTGACCCCCTTTTAACGACCTTTTTAAAGCAAACCAAGTGTCTCGTGATTTGCCTGTAATATGTGCTTAAGAAAACACACCCAGCACCATGAGACCTTTGAGAGGTGACATCATCCAAGACCTTAGCAACAGGATCTGGAAGAAAAGCTGGTTCTAGGGCTTTTCATCTCCCATCATCAAAAGTAAACCCAGGGGCATGCATTCCCAACAGGAAGCTGAATGCCTTAGCACAACATGACCATGCACTTTATTGGCACTGGATTCCATGTGCCAGTGACTCTCCCAGTGTGCCCAATTCTTGTGTACTGCAGGCTGACTAGCCACTTTGCAAGAAGCCAACACTCCTTACTTGGGTACCCAAGGGGGCTATGCTGGATCCCTTCCAAATGAACATGTCCATCATCAAAATCCATTGCATAACCACCTCTTTTGTCTCTCCAAAAGAGCCAGCTATACTGAGCATGTACTAGATCACTGGGGTGCAGCACTTAATTTCCAGTACAGTAACTCAGATTCCAGACAAATTTGGGGATTGCTATCCCATGGGATAGAATTAGGATCTTTCAAAAGATGTACTATAAGGCTCTGTTGATTTCTCTTGGCATAAAAGGTTCATTCCTTCACAATACCTTCACAGACTTTTATGAGGACACAGCCTGCCTGTTTCCTTGCCACAGTGTTGCCACCGTACCACAGTCATGGAGGAAAGGTGGAATGTGCATAGGAGTAGATGCAGGCAGTTCTGCTGAAGGGGAAGGACCAAAGAGGCAACTGCACGACTTGAGTCTTATTGTGGATGGAGGCCTGTCTGTCTGTGGCCCTCATCCTTACTAGGAGTGCGGAGCCTGAATAAAGCTCCTTAAGGCAGCTGGCCCCTTTCCCCACTTTTTCAATGAAGCAGACCACAGACTGCAAGGTAAGTTTAAATGCTTTACTTACAGTTTCTAGGTCTCATATTTGCATTTGCCTTAGCAGCAATGATAAAATGCCGGTAAATGTTCTTAGTTGTAAAAATACAGCAAAGCAGCCTCAGACACATATCTGAAGCAGAGAGCTCAGTTAAGTCATGTCTGACCCCATCCTGAGCAGAAAGAGAGGAACAGGAAACAAGTGTTACTTCCTCCCTCCTTGGAGAAAAGGGGATGTGACATCACAGAGTCTAATCATTTAGAACTCTGTGGTACTTAACCCCTTCACATACTAACTAGCATTGTTAGGCTTGGCTACATTCGCCCACATTTTATACATCTTCTCTAGTCTTGCTGTTACTTTATCTACCTTTCTCTCTTTGGTTCCTTGGTGTCCTCATCCTCCCCTCCCTCCGCTTGGCTTCCTTTGCGTCTTCTCCCTGCCTGTGGCAATTGTCTAATGGGGCCTCCCGCTGCTGCCACACCGCCAGAGCACGATTTCTGTTCTCATCCTGAAGCAAAGTTCTTAACCCGAGGTACTATTTCTGGGTTAGCGGAGTCTGTAACCTGAAGCGTCTGTAACCTGAGGTACCACTGTACAGGAATCTTGTTTTTGTGTTTGTTTGTTTTTAAAAAGGAGACAATGGGGAGAGAATTTGTTTGAGGGATGTCAAGGCTAAGGAGCTGCATGAGAATGTTGCCTCACAGGAACACCCCGGCAACACCATAGCATTTTACAGCAACTGACTAAAAGGTAGGCTCATTTTACCAGTAGGAATAGAGCCTTGCAAGGTTATTGTATGCTGGAGAAAAGTTATTCCTTCCCTCAGTTATAATAAAACTTTTTTTTTTAAAAAGTGTTTGTGTAGGCTTTCAAACTCCCTACCCAGATTGTGAACTTGGAGCATGGTCTTCCATACATCATATTCCAGCAACTCAGGCATAGCCAGAAAGCCATATTTTTTTTTTATGCTTCTAACTGGAACATAGAAAACTGCACTGTACTGAATGAGACCACTGGCTGACCTTGATCAGCATTGTCTATGTGGTTTGGAAGAGGCTCTCTGGGGTTTCAGACAGGGATCTTCTCAGTCCTACCTAGAGATGCTGGAGGCGGGAACCTGGGATCTTCTGCCTATAAGCAAATTAGATATCCCACCACTAAGGCCATTCCCCATAAAATAATACTTCAATAGGAAAGACCCAAATTCATAGGTTGCAATGCTAAAGGTCAACCACAAAACCCCCAAAGGGTGTATACAATGAGGTTCCTTTGGGCTGAGCTGGTTTTGAACTGTGTCATGGAGAACCTGCATTGTACATGGCTTTTGCAATAGCATTTGCCCCCACTAGGTGGGAGCAGAGAGATAGGTTCCATCTGCAGAACATGCTCCACAGAGATGGTCCTTCCTGGAGACTGCAGTGAGCCCCCAGAGCTTCATCCTAGCTACACAAAAGATCTGCCTTCTTCCTAAAGTAAATGTGCATGATAATAATGGCAGCAACTATGCAATTGATCAGGTGCTCTGTGTTACATACCTTATCTAGAACATGTGTCCTTTTAAGAGGATGAACTTTGGAGCAACTCGATTTAGCACTTGTCTCTGAAATGCTGGTGTTGGGCTTGGGCAATCTTAACTCTGAGCCTGTTCCGCATTGCTATAAAGAAGTGTGACATAGAACTCTGTAAATTTAGAAGAACTGC
The DNA here is from genome assembly GCF_964188305.1 of Podarcis bocagei. Classification (NCBI taxonomy): domain Eukaryota; kingdom Metazoa; phylum Chordata; class Lepidosauria; order Squamata; family Lacertidae; genus Podarcis; species Podarcis bocagei. The sequence goes on from NC_138129.1 coordinate 34,340,556, forward strand.
AGAAATTAAGGATCTGAAAGCTGCTGAGTTTCTGTCCATTGCCATGGTGCTTACAAGCTAGCAGAGAGGTTGTGTGTTGGAAGTCACACACTGTCTAATAATAATAATAATAATAATAATAATAATAATAATAATTTACCATTTATACCTTGCCCATCTGGCTGGGTCTCCCCAGCCACTCTGGGCAGCTTCCAACAGACTATTAAAATACAAAAACCTATTAAACATTAAAAGCTTCCCTGAACAGGGCTGCCTTCAGATGTATTCTAAAAGTCTGGTAGTTGTTTTTCTCTTTGACATCTGGTGGGAGGGCGTTCCACAGGACGAATAATAATAATTTACCATTATAACCCATCTATAGCACTGAAATGGAAGTTTTTCTCAAGCTGGAATCATTCATGATCACCCTCAACATGGTGCTTTCAATCTACATTGATTCTAGATCCTGCCATCCACAAATGTTCCTTCTACAGGTTATCAATGCCTTTTCTGCCTTGCACTTGCCTCAGGTGAATAAAGAAGGAAGTGGTAATTGCAAGCTTGGTATACGCCCACAGTTTCATTGGGCAGATGTGCACACACACACACACACACACACACACACACTGCTTTGCTGGGAATGGCCTACGGATGTTTCCAAATGGACACATTGCAGGACAAAGCAGAATCAATCTGCAATAGGCGTTTATTTTCAGAATGAAACCGGTTTCTCAAGAAGTGCTTTTCAACGACAAAAAATATGCAATAGGCTTCAACTGTAGAAAAAGCATATGTGGAAAAGTTTATTCCAAAGGTGACTGAAAAGGTAAGTGGTGATTGCGATCTTGGCATTCGCCCCCGCACTGAGTCACAGCCCCCCAAAACTGCCGGGGCCGCCTACATTTGCCGTCCAATGAACACGCTGTGGGTCAATGCAGAATCACTCTCCAATGGGGTTCATCTTTGGAATGAAACCACTTTCTCAAGAAGCGCTTTTCAGGGGCTAAAAATATGCGGTAGGTTTCGATTGTGTGTAGTAATCAGTCTCCATGATTCTAGACTAAAATGTTGTGTGTACACAGCCCTTGTTTATCCTTTCCATTGCTAGTTTACCCTTGGAAAACCCTGCTTCAAATTACAACAAGGAGTGAGAGGAAGAGTCATTCTGAAGTCCTTACCCTTCTAAAAGGGTAAGTCTAATTGCCTAAATGCGGATTGCCAATGTGGTGCCCACGTGTGCCCATCAGTACCACCTATGGCACCCATGAAAGGTCTCAGTAAATATCCTCTGAAAAATTCACACTGCACAAGAGACTGTTTGCTCTTCTTGCTCTTGTTTGCACTTGCTTGGCCTCTCCTACACATTGAACACACACCTTTAAACATGCCCACATTTCACTGGATGCCAGAATCGGACAACCACCCTCCTATCTGTTCTGAAAAGACGAAAAATGCAAACACTTTTCTCTCTGAGTGAGCACAACATTGGCATATGTAGGTGTTTTTCACCTGACTGATGGGGCAGTTGCCTCTTTTTCTGCACTTTTAGAAGTGGCCATTATCATGCTGTGTACCTGAGGCAGCCATTTTGTGTTGTGCCAGGCCCTCACGGCAGCCATTTTGTGACTGGCACCCACAGCTTTCTCAAAATTCCAAGTGTGCCCACTGACTCCAAAAAGGTTGGCAACCTAAGACATGGAGCAATTCCTTCCCTGGCTGAGATCAGGGGGGAGATCATTGACTTGCTCCTCTGTGTGGGTAGACTGTTCATGTACCGTTCCCTGATGTAGGCTGGCCCAGTCAAACTTCACAGAGACAATAATTCTCCAGCATAGCCTTATGAACTCCAGGGCTCCAATGCCTTTCCTTTGCAGACACTCTTCATCTTCTTTGACTCCCCCCAAACACAAATGGTTAAGATTAATTGCATGCGGGGGTGCCTTTTCATCTTCAGGACTTTGGCCAAACATTAACCAGCTTTCCAGGCAAATTGACTGCTCCGAAGTAATAAGAAACCCTTGCCCTCTCGATTTCAACTGTTAAATGTGTGACTCTCCCTCCAGACAGAGCAGTCTTGCTCCCTGACCTCCCCGTCTGCATGATAACTAGAAACATTAAGGCCAAAGCAGCCGTCTTATTTACATGGCCAACAAGGTACAGGGCTGTAAAGCTGTCCCTGAATGTTGCTGGTGGCATTAAGTCTCCTACTAGTTATGAAAGTTGCTGCTACCCTGGTCCACAAAAGGTTATGCCATAATAAATTTGTTAATCTTTAAGCTGCCGCAAGGCTCTTTGTTGTTTTTCCAATGGGAGGTATTAACCTGAAAATATGACGCAGTCCGCTGCTTCCTACATCTCAAATTGAGGACCACTGTTGCTCAGGGGTTTACTTGATCCTTGTGGATGATCAGCAGGGGTTGCAAACTGAGCAGCAAATCTGGCCAGGCTTCCTGCTGAACCAGGGATAGATAGATAGATAGATAGATAGATAGATAGATAGATAGATAGATGATAGATGATAGATGATAGATGATAGATGATAGATGATAGATGATAGATGATAGATGATAGATGATAGATGATAGATAGATAGTTGTGCCACCTTTTCTCCAAGGAGTTAAAGGTGGTGGCCCACAGTTCTCCCTCTCGTCATTTGATCCCCACAACAACCCTGTGAGGTAGGATAAGCTACGACTGGCCCAAGGTCACCTGGTTAGCTTCATAGCAGCTTGAATTGTAAAAAAATAGCGAATCTTCTTTCAGCATGGAGATGAGCACTACTGGCTCATAATTTAATGGAAAAAGGAGCAGTGGTTGAAGGAAAACAAAATCTGGGCAACCCTAACCCTGTTCTCCTACTTTGTCTCCACTCTGTTGGCTTATGTTTGATATCTGAATTAAAACTCAGCTATTGCACTTGTCCCATGGGGTTGCAACTGAATAAAGTAATTGTCCTATTGGGCATTCAGAGAACAACTGAGTGGACTAAAGCCTGTAGCAGGTGCAAATTCTGGCAAACTAAAATTAAAGGAGTGTGACAAATGTTCCTCTGGAAGCTGTGACAGAAAGCATGAGTTGAGGATGAACCTGTTCAGACTGAAGAGCTTTCTATCTGTTCAATATATGATTTCTACTCCAGTGGGGAGTTTCCCTTTGGCAAAGTGTAGGATCATGGCAGTGAAAATAATGCATAGGGTTGGGGCAATAACACAACCCTGTAGACAGCTGCTAACAACATGGTGCCCACAGATGGCATATTGAGAGGACTCTTGATCTAAAACAGTGTTAATCTCAGACACACAGCAAAAACCAAAGTGAAGGAGAGAGGCTGACAGGTGGGTGGTGCAGGATAGTTCGGAGAGGTGCAATCTGTAGCTCAGATTCATGGGAAATTTCCAGCATTGCTTTATCCTTCAGGATCGTCCCTTCTAGAAAGTGCCACACCTTCTCGATTAATAAAGCAGGGTCCGGAAAAAAATGTCAAAACGATCTCGCTCTTACATGAACCGATGGGAATTTCTGCCTACGTGAGCTGTGCTTGACAAGATGATGTAAAGTTTATTCTTCCGCTTCTCTTATGCCGCTTACCCTGTAACTCCAGCTGCCTCCATCCAAACCAGTTTGGTGAAGCTGTGACTAAGATGTGGTAGGCATTTGTTTGCACAACAAACAAAGCAATGTTTAACAGAGCCTGTATGAACGACCTCCAGCTCTTTGCCTGCCAGTCAGTAAATGGGGACCAGAAACGAGTTCCCCTCCCATGCATATAGGCATGATCTGCATCATGTCACTTTAGATCCTACCTGAATTGTGCATAGGGCTGAACCTGCAGGCGTTTCACTCCTCCCAGCTGCCGGCTGCACTGCTGGGAGCTAAGCAGGGGCATAGCCGGGGAGGGCTGCTGGGGCAATTGCCCCGGGCACACTTTTCTGGGGGGCATGCTGCTCACGCCACCCTCTCTGGGCCAGCCCTGTGCTGCTTTGCGAGGCTGGGATCTGATCAGGTTGAACCTGGGACCTTCTGCATGCAAACCACTGCTAACCACTGTACAACAGCCTCCTCAGCCATGTGCACCAGCATGCTGCAGAACAGTTTGTTTTTAACAGTGGCTTAATGTAACGTGTGAACCAGGTCACTGTGTGGTTGAACTTCTGACCCAAGGAATTTAATCTTCCTGTGGGTTTGCAAACATTACTCAGGAAATGTCTTATCGCTACATAGTGCTAGAAGTGGTTGCTGCCTTTGAGCCAGCACTGAACAAATAATAATAATAATAATAATAATAATAATAATAATAATAATAATAATAATAATGGCAATAAACAATTTGACAATACATTTTTTATATTAGATCCTTCAGAGCCTGTCACATATTGTGTAACCCTCTAATTGCATCTTATGAGACTAGGACAAGCAAATGCAGATTTATTGTCCCTGTCATCTTACTTAGGGCCATCCCTATAACCGGAATTGCAGTTGAGCGTATGCAGGGTACGTGCCTCTAACCACGGAGTAGGTTGAAGCGCTATAGCATGTAGAATTATAGGACTGCAAGGAACCTTCCTGGTCATGCAGTCCAACCCCACTGCTCAATGCAAGGTCTACAGTGCAGGATGCATCTGCAGTACCCTTTGGTGGTAAACCACATGTGTGTGCAAAAGGCCCCTGGCATCTCCAGGTAAGGCTGGAGAACTGTTTCTTCTGAGTGTAGATGATACTGAACAAGATGGACCAATGGTGTGACTTGGTATAAATCAATTCCCACCATTCCCATAATTCTCTAGGCTAGCATTTTCCAACCAGGTGTCCTCCACATGTCATGAACTACAACTCCCATCAGCTACAGCCAGCATGGCCAATGGTCAGGAATAGGGGAGTTCTTGAGGGTACCAGGTTGGGAAAGGTTTGTCCTAGGATTAGGCAGTGGGTTTTCCAAGATAAAAGAGACTTTAGACAGAGTTTGCATGCTCTCAGAAACAGAGTACTACCTAAAGAACTCCTTCCAAGCTAGTCCGTTGGTGGATTTCTCCTATCAGTGTCCAGAAACACCGCATTTTCCAGGTGGAATGAAAACCATCCCTTTCTTTTCAAGAGAAGTAATGTGGCAACATTTGAAATGAAACCGCCCCACTTCCTTTCCCCCTCCCATTTAGACCTTGGCATCTAGCAACAAAGACTAGAAGTTCACACCCAGGTATGTGAGCATCATGTGCTGTAAGAAGCGCCTGACTGTGTGTTTGCTGCTGAGCACTGGGGGCAGACTGAGGGCAACCGTCTAATACTTCTATAGGGAAAAGAATGCCGAAGAGACACAGCTCAGACTGGCACGTAGAAGGAGACCCAGCTATAATTGGGCATTGTTAGCTGCTCAGCCAGCAGCAAAGTGTACAACGCTTGGAGCCCAGGAGAGCCTTAGATTCCACAACCATAGTAGCATGAAGATCTCAAAAGGCAAATGTCATGATTACTTATGGGGTAGTAACCGTAGGTTTGAGAGGGCCCTACACAAGCTGTTCTCTACTGGTCCTCCCCTCCACCTCTGTTCATGACCTTCCATGGCAGGTTTACCTGCCTGTGTTGGAAATGCCCTGAGAAGTATTGGGTCTAGCTCCCCCTTTAAAGTTCCCACCATTCCTCAGAGTGGTTCGGAGAGAAGCAAAACTGGGTAATTTCATTGCCTGCAGAGACACCAGCTGCCTTTGGCCCTTCCCCAGTTGTCATCTAAAGCCCTAAACGACCTCGGTCCAGTATACCTGAAGGAGCGTCTCCACCTCCATTGTTCTGCCCGGACACTGAGGTCCAGCGCCAAGGGCCTTTTGGCGGTTCCCTCACTGCGACAAGTGAGGTTACAGGGAACCAGGCAGAGGGCCTTCTCGGTAGTGGTGCCTGCCTTGTGGAACGCCCTCCAATCAGATGTCAAAGAGATAAACAACTACCTGACATTTAGAAGACATCTGAAGTTTTTAATGTGTGATATTTTAATGTATTTTTAATCTTTGTTGGAAGTCACCCAGAGTGGCTGGGGAAGCCCAGCCAGATGGGCAGGGTACAAATAAATTATTATTATTATTATTATTATTATTATTATTATTATTATTATTATTATTATGTGACAGCCACTCCACCAGGCTGCCTGAACTGTTTCAGTTCCAGCAGGTCATTACCAAGACAGTAATTTTAATATCTGGTGCCCTGTGTTTGCTTTTCTTCCTCCTCCATCCTCACTTCTTTTACCTTGTGTGTCATGCCTTTTAAGGCAGAGACTATCTTTCGAATGATTTTTGTGCACTGCTGTGGAAGCCTTTTTGCCTAAGAGAAGGGTAGAAATGCTTTAGACAAATAAACAAATAAAATAAGACCAAAAGTAGAGTAAAATGACAAGAGGCTCAGCATCTTAATTTTTTGGTAGTACTCCGCTGAGTTGATTGAACTACTGAGGCGATGCTATAATTTCACCCAACTTTATTACTTACAAGCTGACCCACATTTCATGATATTGCTGAGCCATTCATACCCTGCCCCTTCCTCTCCCAGAAGAGTAGCAATAGGTAGATAATTCTCTTTTTAGACCTGTACACCTTTACACTTGGACCCTCTGTGTCTCCATCACTTTGTGAGTCAGATTGCCTTCTGTCACCATTCTGCACAAGAAATGGTTTTTGCAAGAGCTTGCAGAATTCCAGGTACTATGAAAACTTTATCAGGACCTCACCCATAGCCAGTGAATTTCCTTGGAAATGTGTTTCCTGGTGTTGCAGTCAGTACATACAGTAGTAGCAGCAATCATTTATTTAAAAAGACTTTCACATATTCAAAGCTGCCAGCAAACATTAACTAGGCTAAAAGCAGCCTTATTGCTAGTAAATTCAGCTTGTTGTGTCTGGACTTTCCTCGATCTTAACCTTTAGATAATGTGTTTCTCTTTCCAGTAGGAACAATAACTGAGTCAGCATAATTTTTGCATGGGGTTATTACCATTTTGCAATTGTTGCAACCCTTTAGCAAACAGCAATCAATATTTTATCACCTTTTCTTCAGTGTGACAATCACTATTGCTTTCCGCCAGGGCTAGCTAAGCCCAGGGGTGATTCTTTTTAACCTTTCAGTGCAATTCATAGAGTACTTAATCCAGAGCAGCAACCACTGCTCTTAACACATATTTATATCCAGGATGTTACAAATTGTTAGTTAACATGGAGCATTAGCTTCCATAAAATTAGCAAAGGTCCATGTTGTTTTATGTGAGATGTACAGCAGAGCTTTCCAAACTGTGTGTCGTGACATGTTAGTGTGTCAGCTGCAGCATGTAGGTGTGTCACAAGAAGAAGAAGAAGAAGAAGAAGAAGAAGAAGAGGAGGAGTTTGGATTTGATACCCTGCTTTATCGCTACCCTAAGGAGTCTCAAAGCGGCTAACAATCTCCTTTCCCTTCCTCCCCCACAACAAACACTCTGTGAGGTGAGTGGAGCTGAGAGACTTCAGAGAAGTGTGGCTAGCTCAAGGTCACCCAGCAGCTGCATGTGGAGGAGCGGGGAAGCGAACCTGGTTCACCAGATTACGAGTCCACTGCTCTTAAACGCTCCTCCCAGGGCTGGAAAGGGGTTAATTTAACCTCCAGTTTGCTAGGAAACCTAATTACTGTGTTGCAAAATGATGCATGTCTAAAAAGTGTGCCACTAACATGAAAAGTTTGGAAATCTCTGGTGTACAGGGTGCATCTTACAGATTGTCACTTTTCCCAAGTGGGATTCAGTCACATGCCAGCAAATTCAGGTTGCACAATTCTAGTTGGCTGGGAGGTCTTGCGCAAAAACCTGCTTTCCCCCAGGGCACTTGGTGATGACAAAAGTGATTGGGACAGGGTAGGGTAGCACTTGCTTTGATGCAATGTCATCTAACCTCCTTGCAAACAAATCACAATGAAGGCTCAGTAACCTGGAAGTGCCCAGTCAAAAACACATCCATTTCAATTGTTGATTTGTGTCCTCCTCCCTCCTTGAATGCATTATTGTTGTAAGTTTGTCATATTTGGTGCCATTATTTTTTTAAGAGAAATGGCTTTGGGTTCATATTATACCTAGCTGACCTAGCTCTGATTATCAGTTGTGATCGTATCACAACATTCACTGCCTGGGGGAGGACCTGGGAGCTGGAGGGAGACAGGAAACTCGACATGCTGTTGGCACCAGTTTGTCTTAAGAGACAATGGAGTGCGCCTCCAGGGGTGACCTTTCACAGTGAGCAAGCCTGGGCAGTGTGTATGGAGGCCCTGGGCTGCCCAGAGGAGAAGTCCCTCCTTTTGGCCTCGCTGATGTGGTCCAAAGGAAAGCACAGCAATACATTAGCACCAGCTTGGCTGTAGGAGTTGCCAGAAAGAGGCGTACAAGACTCCATCCTACTGTCTTAGGGGCTGCATTCCAGATTTACTCCTTAGCCTTTTCTTCGCCTGAAGATATCCTGCAAGGCAGCACAGGTTTAGGATCAGAGTTTCCCTTCTCCTAGATGGGATCCCTTCCCAGGTTGATGAGCCCCATCTGCCCCTCACTTCCCTCTACAACACGGGCAGAAACCACCTTCTTGACCATTGGACCCACCATTGGTCTTGTCTACTCAATCCACTGAAACCTGTCTTTGCATACAGAAGAAGCCCTTAAGTCACCAAGGGTTGGAGACCCATCGGCTACCCTCACCTGGTTTAGCCAGCCAGTTGAAGCCATTCCCGGGGTGTGTCCGTGGTCACATGCTGCCAGCTTTTAGGAGCCACAAGTGAGCGCTGAATGCAGTGTGGGGACCAAAGGTGGATAAACTACCCCAGATGTAGTATGATGTGTCCCCCACAGAGGTGCTACCTCTCTCCTAGCACCCCCACACCCCAAACCCTACCTACACTATAGAAATTCCAATTACAGTGATGCCTCGCAAGACGAAATTAATCCGTTCCGCGAGTCTCTTCGTCTTGCGGTTTTTTCGTCTTGCGAAGCACGGCTATTAGCGGCTTAGCGGCTATTAGCGACTTAGCGGCTTAGCGGCTACTAACGGCTTAGCGGCTTTAAGAAAAAGGAAACAAACTTGCAAGAACTCGCAAGACGTTTCGTCTTGCGAAGCAAGCCCATAGGGAAATTCGTCTTGCGGAACAACTCAAAAAATGGAAAACTCTTTCGTCTAGCGAGTTTTTTGTCTTGCGAGGCATTCGTCTTGCGGGGCACCACTGTACGAAGTTTTTCTGAATTGAATAAGGTCCTTCTTTCACAAACTTGCATATGCAATGACATTGGACTGCATTAAATAAAAAAAAAATTCTTTTTCAAAACACTAGAAGTTGTGGACATCCAACAAAGTTGAACATTGGAAGATTCAGGACAAACAAAGAAAGGCCCCATAGGACTGAAAGTTTTGGTGGAACCTTGTTAGCTGCTCTGTGTGGCACCTTTCAGACTAACCAAATCTAGGGTCGCCATATTTTGAAGAGTGAAAAAGAGGACGCTATGACACCATGGTGGACATTCAAAGCAAATAAATGCAATTTGTTTCATAATTTGCCCTTGAAAAAGAGGATACATGGCAACTTTTAGAAGACATCTGAAGGCAGCCCTGCTTAGGGAAGCTTTTAATGTTTAAAAGACTATTGCATTTTAATATTTTGTTGGAAGCCGCCCAGAGTGGCTGGGGAAACACAGCCAGATGGGTGGGGTATAAATAAATTATTATTATTATTATTATTATTATTATTATTATTATTATTATTAGCCCTAACAAATCAGACTCCAGTCCTATCTGGAAGCCATCCCTATGGGGCTTACTTCCGAGTAATATATGGTTATTGTGACATTAATCCATGCTAGAAATTGTGACATCAGGGACCCTTCCTAAACCAAGGCTAGACACTTTGCAGAGGCTAAGTATTTATACAACCTCAATGCTTTTGTGTCCACACTTGTGCCAGGGAGGAGGATGGGAAGAAAACCAGAACAAACTGGCCCCAGTCATGTGAGCTCCTTTGGCCTTCCTTGGCCACAGACTGCCCACTGGGTCCAGCAGCCTCCAGGTGCCACTGCTCCTGTTCTATATTGTACTTACAGGCCCTTCAGTATTTCTCAGAAGGAACCAGCTGTGCCGTAAGGGACCCGTCTAAACTCCTCCAAACCAGTGCAGTCTCTGTGCAGGGCTGGATGTCGAAATCTGCTGTTGTGCAGCTCTCTTTTCTTTTTCTTCTCCAGAAACCTGAAATTTGTGCCCTTGGGGCCAGTTACCTATTTTTAACATTGAGTAAGAATGAGAGGCTGCCCAAATCCTCCCCCCGAGGGTCTCAGCCCTACTTGTCCTTCTGGGAAACATGGTGCATTGCAAGAACACAGAGAGTGGCTGTCTTTGATCACTGCAGGTGGTGTTGTGTAATCAGGGCAATGAGGCACTACCAAGGGTTTGCGTGGGTGGGGAGCCCCAGGGAAGGGATGGCTTGATCGCTAGGCATATCTCATCTTTGCCAAGAGCGGCTATTTGGAGCTCACTGGCTGCAGCAGAAGGCCTCTGCGATGGAATGCTGATCTCTTCAGTGTTGTACAGCTGAATTTTGGAAGATTCAGGGCAGATAAAAGAGAGTGCTTTCTTCTTCTTCTTCTTCTTCTTCTTCTTCTTCTTCTTCTTCTTCTTCTTCTTCTTCTTCTTCTTCGGCAATTACTCTTAGTTAAACTATGGAACTCATTCCCACAAGAGCTAGTGATGGCCACCAATCTAGATGGCTTTAACAGAGGATTAAACAAAATTCATGTCTATCGAAGGCTGCTAACCATGGTGGCTTGGCTTTGCCTCCACAGTTTGCCTCTGAGGTCTTCTCCTTATAGTTTGCCTCTGAACACTAGTTGCTGGAAACTGCAGATGGGCAGAGTGCTGTTGTGCTCAGATTCTTCTTCCAGGTTTCCCACAAGGAATCTGCTTGGCCACTGTAAGAACAGTGAGCTACTGAGCTCAGTTTCTGGGGTGAATCTGTGTGCCATCATCCCTAGAGGCTGGGGAGTGAAAGCAAACTTTGATCAAGAGGACTCTGGCTAATGGTTTAAGCAAGCCTGAATGTCTGGCAGAAAGGCAGAAAGGTAATGCATTCACTGGTCTTCTGCTGGTGTGCCTGAAATAAATATTTCCAAACCTTTGAGCCTCTAGGGTCCTGTTTAGCCTCTACCACCCTGCCCACTGAGACATCATTTTCACGTGGAAGAATGACATCATACAGTTGTGAGAGGGGAATCCCGATTCCTTCTCCCCACCCGGCATTTTCCCCTGTTGCTATTCTTAGCACAACTGTTACGAATCTGGTACAACAGTGACTGAACTGTGTACTCAGCACTAAAGGACAACGAGGGGTGGCAGTTGTCCAGAGCGTTTGCAATCTACATTGGACAAACAAGATAAGGATGGTGTGGCAGGTCAGGAATATTATTCTTTCACACTTAATACCTGCATTTAAACAGCAGGAAAGTGCTGTTGAGCTCATGACCAGCTTGTGAGCTTCCCAGGGGCATCTGGTAGTCGAGAATAGAATGATGGGCTAGGCCTTTGGCAGGATTCTTCTTCTGTTCTTAGGAATGAAGCATTTTCACATGTTTTTTCACAGTTGTCATCAGTGATGTGGGAGTTAGAAATTTCCCAGAAACATTCCCAGTGTTTTATTTGTCCATGGATATTATCTGCTTAATAAGTTCATCGATAACAATTAATGGATGCCAACTGCAAATACAATTTTAGGCAACCTTGGCAAAATGTTTTGATTTGTTTACTAAATACAAGCAAAATAAACATCTCTCTGGAGGGAGTCAGAAAACTTTCTGATGCAAATAAACCTGATTTGCAGAGGAAAATATTCTGGAAAATTTCCCAATTCAAAATTGTCTTGAAAAATTCTCATCCATGGGAGTTACACAGTCACACTGAACATATCAAGTTGTCTTATAGTGACCTTGGATTCTGAATTGTTTACACAAGGGGGCAGTAAGTCTCCAATGCCTTTTTTAAAAGCCCTGATGCATGAACGTCTTTTAGCTGATGGTTTGTTTCTGAGCCCAATTCAAGGTGCTCATTTTAGGGTTTAAAACCTGAAAAAACTTAGGCTCTAAATATGCGAAATACTGCCTCTTTCCCTACACGGTCTCCTGAGTTTTAAGTTCATCAGAGGCCCCTCTTAGCAGTTCCCACACCCTCAGATGTTCAGGGTGGGGATGGCCCAGGAGACAGCATTCTCTGTGGCAGACCCTAAGTTATGGAATGTACCCCCACAGAGGTACATCTGGCACCTTCACTATACAGTGGTACCTTGGGTTACAAATACTTCGGGTTACAGACTCCGCTAACCCGGAAGTAGTACCTTGGGTTAAGAACTTTGCCCCAGGATGAGAACAGAAATCGTGTGGCAGCAGCACAGTGGCAGCAGGAGGCCCCATTAGCTAAAGTGGTACCTCAGGTTAAGAACGGTTTCAGGTTAAGAACGGACCTCTGGAATGAATTAAGTTCGTAACCAGAGGTACCACTGTACAGCTTTCAGTGACTACTGAAGATGAAACTCTTAACCCCTTCCCTTTGACACCTAACGTGGGTTTTCAGGTTTTCTGTGATTGCAATCTGATTTTAACTTTTAATTTTAAATTGTTGTAACCCACCCTAGGACTTGCTGCTGAAGGATGGGTATACATATGTATACATATATACATACATCATCGTCATCATCAAAATACAGCAGTAATAATAACAATAACTGGGGAAGTCTGAGATGGAGTCTGGACTTTATGCATGCAAAACTATTATACAGTGGTGCCTCGCAAGACGAAATTAATTCGTTCCGCAAGTTTTTTCTTCTTGCGGGTTTTTCGTCTTGCGAAGCACGGTTTCCCATAGGAATGCATTGAAAATCAATTAATGCGTTCCTAGGGAAACCGCTTGCCAGGCTGGCGGTGCGGAGAAGGGCTTTTCTCTGCACCGCAAGCCTTCAGGACAGGTACGGGAACAGAGGGGAAGGGGCGCAGCGCTTTCCCTCTGTTCCCGGGGCTTGCGTGGGAGGAGGGTTTTTCCTCCCCACCGCCAACATTCAGAACAGCATTCTGAATGTTGGCGGTGGGAAGGAAAACCCTCCTTCCACCCCAAGTCTTCAGGAAAGCCATCGGATGCCGGGCGGCGGGAGAAGGTGTCCCCCCGCATCGGAGCTTCCTCCCGATGCCGCGCGGCGGGAGGAGACGTTCCCCCTCCGCCGCCCGGCATCAGAGCTTCCTCCCGATGCCGCGCGGCGGGAGGAGACGTTCCCCCTCCGCCGCCCGGCATCGGAGCTTCCTCCCGATGCCGCGCGGCGGGAGGAGACGTTCCCCCTCCGCCGCCCGGCATCGGAGCTTCCTCCCGATGCCGCGCGGCGGGAGGAGACGTTCCCCCTCCGCCGCCCGGCATCGGAGCTTCCTCCCGATGCCGCGCGGCGGGAGGAGACGTTCCCCCTCCGCCGCCCGGCATCGGAGCTTCCTCCCGATGCCGCGCGGCGGGAGGAGACGTTCCCCCTCCGCCGCCCGGCATCGGAGCTTCGTCCCGATGCCGCGTGGCGGGAGGAGACGTTCCCCCTCCGCCGCCCGGCATCGGAGCTTCGTTCTGAAGCCGGCGGCGGGAGGAGGTCCGAGGACAGTGGGGAAGACGCGCTGCGCTTCCCCGCTGTCCCTGAGATTTCCCTATGGGCTGTCGTCTTGCGAAGCAAGCCCATAGGGAAATTCGTCTTGCGAAGCGCCTCCAAAACGGAAAACCCTTTCGTCTAGCGGGTTTTCCGTCTTGCGAGGCGTTCGTCTTGCGGGGTACCACTGTACTGTGGTATTGACCCTATGCTAAAACTACATGCTTCTCCCATGTGAAAATGCAGTTCAGTACATTTATTGAATCTGCTCCATGTTTGTTGAAAATATTTGTGGAGGGATACAGATAGATAGATAGATAGATAGATAGATAGATAGATAGATATAGATGATAGATAGATCCGACAAGATCTAAACAGAACCAATATCACCACACTTAAATTAGGCACAACTAAAATCACAAAGAGAAAGCTAGCTTCTGAGTTTCACAGAACTCTTCTTCCAACCCAACATTAAACAACGAACGGAGTGAACGTCATTCCTGCAGGAGGACACAGTGTTACAGTCTTTGAAGGGTGATTCAGGTTACTCTAGAGCAGGGGTCTGCAACCTTTAAGACAAAAAGAGCCACTTGGACCCGTTTCCGAAGGAAAAAAAACTGGGAGCCGCAAAACCATTGCGACATTTAAAACAAATATATCTCCGGAGCTGCGATCTGACAGCGGGCGGGAAGGTGATGTCGGGACGGTGCGTGACTAACGCACGCACCGCCCCCATGCGACGTCACAGCCAGTACAGCGCCCGCCACAGTGGGGAGTGTCGGGGCGCACAATGCGCCTCCTCCCCTCACTAGTATCCGCCCCGGAGCCACGGCAAAGGTGTAAAAGAGCCACATGCGGCTCCGGAGCCGCGGGTTGCAGACCCCTGCTCTAGAGTCACTGCAGACATTAGATTTGGTTCCTGCCCAGCTCATAGCCTCACTAGCTGCACCAAAGTGTACAATGACTGTTCTCCCTTCGAAAGTATAAAGGCAAGTAGTTATTCAAACATGGGCTCTAGATAAACAGGCAGCTTTTCTTTCAGCAGCATGCAACAGAGTCTGTGAGAGACCCTTTGGCTACTGTGATTCCAACTGCTAGGCATCTGCTTTCCAGCACATCCCACTCTGGTTCCTTGCAGCATGGATGGGATGGGGGGGAGGGGAGGTCAGCCCTGTCCTTTGGGAAACTGTTTCTCAGGAATTGCTTGGTCCCTCCAGGCAGGGAAGGTGTTCCCACTGTTTGCCTGCTGGCCTCTTTCAATGCAGAGCATGCAAATTGGGCCTCATTGTTTCCAGGCAAAGATTTAGAAATTCCACTCTCTCTCTCTCTTTACCCAGGCTCTTTGGCACTTTGTTAAACTCCTGGCAGGCCTCCTCTTTGGTACCTCATTAACACCAACTACTCCCAGAAGTGCTCAGTAAACAGCTCCTCAGAAATTTATCATGACTTTGCAGATACTTCATGGCAACTATGTTCCCAGGACCAGCTGATCCCTGCAAACAATAAGACAAAAACACAGACTCAAGTGCCTCCTATTGTGAGGGATATAGCTAGGGCTGGCCCCTAGACCTTTCAGAAGCCTTCCCATGGCTGCTGGTGCATTTGTGGTGACAGTGGGATGTGGATGGAGATGGGGAAGACATCCCTCAGATCCCCTCTAAGGGTGTTGATGGAGCTGAGAGAGATTTCCCAAGCCAATTAAGGAACACACAGGCTAGGTGTTAAAACAGAGAAACTGAATGTAGAATTCCCCTCAGATTCAATCAAGTACCAGCAAATTCAAGTTGTACCATTATAGCTGATTACCTTCACAAGAAGGAAGGGACAGGAAAATGCCCAGAAAGTGTAGATCAGAACTTTCTTTTATGCAATATCATCTAACCTCCTTGCAAGCCAAGCAGAATGAAATGGCCAACATCATCTAATCTCCTTGCAACCAATAAGCAGATCTTCTGGCAGCGCCCACAGTGAATGGCCTCATGATAGGCATAACCTTAAAGCCAGAGTAGAGATATTTGTTTTCATTAAAAGTGGTAAATTTTAACCACTTCCTCCATGCTGTTTTTCAAACTGAACCCCACTCCAATACTATTTACTGTGGAGGGTTATGGTGGGTTAGGTACCTGTCTGCCCAGCCTGCTGCTTTTAGCTAAATGAAACGTTGTTTGGAAAACTGACCATAGATCTCCCACATTATATTAGTTTGTCCCTTGATGTGGATGGCAGAGGCATCATTTTTAGTATGCCACTGTGGAATTCCCCTCCTGTTGACACCTGCTGCTGGTACTCTTTTCGGTACCTACTGAAAACATTTTTGCTTAGACAAGCCTACCCACATATGTAGATTGTTGAAGTCTGCTTGAATATGTTTTTAGTTTCTCGCTGGTTTTAATTTTTTGAATGTTTTAAATACAGTGGTACCTCGAGTTACAAACGCCTCAGGTTGCAAACGCTTTAGGTCACTAACTCTGCTAACCTGGAAGAGTTACCTCGTGTTGAGAACTTTGCCCCGGGATGAGAATGGAAATCGTGTGCCGGCGGCGCAGCAGCAGCAAGAGGCCCCATTAGCGAAAGCACGCCTCTAGTTAAGAACAGTTTCAGGCAGTGGCGTAGCGTGGGGGGTGCCAGGGGTGCCGACCGCACCGGGCGCAACATCTGGGGGGGGCGCGAGTCCAGAGGGAAGGGACAAGTTCCTTCCTCCGCCGGGCTCCCCACCACCGCTGCGGCTGCGCTCCACTCACTGCTCGCAGGAGGAGCAGCCGCTGCAGCAGCGCCGACGCCGCCACCGACGCCTGGCCGGGCACGGGCAGCCTCCGCACCCTGACGCCAACGCCATCCCCTCGGCCCAGCCACAGGCGGCGGCTGCTTCTGCCAACTGGGAGGGAGGAGAGCTCCGAGGGGCCTCGCCGCGCCCTGCGCTCCCCAAAACCCTCCGAGAGGAAGCCGGCGGGCGGGCGAGGGTCTCCCGGCAGAAGGGAGCGCCGCTGGCTCCGGCTCTCAGCGCAAGTCTCAGCCGCGGGGGGGGGGGGCGAGGACGGAGCACGACTGGAAGCCCCCGGACCCGGCCGGGAGGAGGAGAGGCGCTCGCCAAGCCCGGATCTGGAGCTCCACCTACAGCCCAAGGAGAGGAGGGGGCGGGGAGGCGCCTGAGGGGAGGGGGCTTCGGCTGCCTCGGCCCGCGGGGGCTCCGCAAATAATAAATTTAATAAATTCTTGCTGAGCCTTGGGGGGGGGGTCCTTGGCTCCTTCGCTTGCCCCCAGCCCCAGTGGCGTAGCGTGGGGGGTGCGGGGGGCCGGGCGCAACATCGGGGGGGCGCTCGCACTCAAGTGCTAAAATCCACGGGTTAGGGGGCGCAAATTACTTGCCTTGCCCTGGGTGCTGACAACCCACGCTACGCCACTGGTTTCAGGTTAAGAACTAGAGGTACCACTGTAGTTGTTTTTAATTGTTTGTACTCATAATTTTATTGTTGTGTTCTTTACATAGGCCACTTTGAGGGTTGTTGTTTTTTTATAATCAAGTGGTGCATAGTTTTTTATTAAATAAATTAAGATAAAAAATAGAATTTTGCATTTGGGGATGGGGAGCAGGTAAGCGAGAGGAGGATTAAGATCCACAGATCTACTCTTGGATATGATAAACGATATAATTGAAAAACCAAATGTATTTATAAGAGTCTTTGTGGTGCTTGCTTTCCTCCCCTCCTGCACTAGCGCTAGCAGGGTTGAGAATTTGATCTGTCGCAGCCTCTGGCTCATTTCTGATAGATGGGCAGGGCTACCCACACCTAATCAGAAGAGAGAAAGAGCCTTCTAAAATAGAACTGTTGGCTTGAGGATAGTTTTCATAAAGTCATCAACCAGCAGCTTTGGGGACAGTCAAAATTTTTGACATAGGGGTGAATAATGAGGGTATCCTCCTTGTTCTCACCAGAGAACAGCAAAGAAACACCTACAAAAAAATATATTTTACAGGTCAGGTTTCAATATTTAGCTCTGAGTTTGGCTTGCAAGGTTGAGAGGGCAAAAAAGGACAAGATGCAAATTAAGAACATGCTGTGACAGGGATGGGGGGAGCAGCTAGGGTGCAGTCACAGAGTACAGTATTGATTAAACAGCTGACATTGCAGGTGTACAGTATAAAACAGGAGATAAACCAGCATTCTGGCCTTTACTGAGTTGCCTATCTTAGCAACAAAAACAGGTTGTGTTCAGGCTTATTCTTCTGGGTAGGAGTTAGATGTTTCTTCTCAGTTGTTGATCTCGTCCTTGTTGGATCATTCAGGTGGTAATTTCCCTATACAATGAAATTTCTTTGCATTTCTATTGGTGTGGACATCCCTGAAGATCACACAAGGAAAACAGTGCTGTGGTGAGGTTTCCTTGCAAGAGAATCCCCCTCCCATCTATTGGTTGCTGTGGCTGCTTCCAGATGACCTGTTTATTAAGTATGTGGGGATGTTAGATGACGTTGATTCTGGGGAAAGCATTCCACAAATGGGGAGACACTACAAAAAAGGCCCTTTCTCATGTTGCCACCCTCTGGATCTCTCATGGAGGAGGCACATGAAGAAGGTCCTTAGAGGATGATTTTGGGGTCTTGCTTGGTTCACATGGGGAGAGGCAGTCCTGTGTAGCTCTTGCTTTCATGCCTGATGCGAGAGTTGATCTTCTCCCCAATACAGCACCAGCTCTTGCACAAATACGTTCGTTGGCTGGTGTAGAAAACAGACAGTCTTCTGTTTCAGACTAATTATGAGTTTCACAGCCCTTGACACTTGGCTTGTTTCTCTCGGTAACTGTCAATGTTTTTGCTATGTAGGCCATTGTTTCTGCGTTGATCTCGGGGAATGAGGGAGGCAAAGTAGGTAATGCGACACTTTCTGTTGGGCCAAATTCTGCTGGCAAGAATGCAAAAACTTTTTGGGTGCACGTAGTCACTCCAGGTAAATCGGGGACAGACAGAACAAGCCACAGGGAGGATATGAAGGCGTCTTTGTTTTTCATACACCTGTTTGCAAAAACAGTAGAAAAATCCCCTGCCCCACAACCTCTCCCTTTTTCTCCTTGACACCAGAGGATGCTTTCACTCTACATTGCCTTACTGCTTCAATGTTCTTAGACTGGCTTTTTTATTTTTAATCAGCTGCTGATTTATATATATAGAAATCGATAGTTGTTTATCAGTGACTCGACTGACCTAGTGACTAAAAGTGCTTTCATTTGCTTAGCAAACTCAGCCTGTCTGTAGCTCAGCTCTAGTCACTTCTAGTGAAGGAGGCGGCCAAGGTGGAGTTCTCACTGAGGTGAAAAACCTGTGCCTCACCTGTACCATTTCAGACCGCAGGTGGGAACTCAACAGACTGAATGCTTTAATACCCACCCACATCCTTTGCATAGAAAACTAGATGTCAGGGGAAGGGAATCTAACCTAGTTTTCTCCCTGAGATATAGTTTACATGTTACATGGACTGATCATCTCTCCCCCCCCTTGCAGTCACCACCTTCATTCTGCAGTGGTATGGCATAGATTCAGGTTTACTGCCTCAGTGAGAGCTAAAGATTGTATTCCGCTATGTCCGACTCAGAGTTATTGGCATCCTTCTGCCTCGAGAGACAATGGATTTTGTCTCCAGGAGTGAAGTCAAACTGCTGTGTTAACAGCACCGAAGTGATACATCCTCAGGATGCAAGCCTGGGCAATGTGTATGGAGGACCTGGGCTGCCCAGATGACAAGACCCTGCTCTCGGCTTCACTGATGTGGTCAGTGCAATACGTTTGGCACCAGCTTGGCTGCAGGAGTTGCCGGAAGGAGGTTGCTGGAAGGAGGGATTTGTGTCAGGTTTCCTCCTTAGCTTTTTCTTATTATCCCACAAGACAGCAGAGGTTTAGGTCCAGAGTTTTCCTTCTTCTATATGGGCTACCTTCCCAGGTTGACAAAACAAAGCAAAACTCTTCTCTCATGGGCAGCACATGCTAACTTGAGTTGACCCTTCCTTCCTGCAGTGTTTGTGAATCCTTGCCTGGTTGTGTAAACTTTTGCTCAAGACCCCTGGCTCTACCCAAGAGTTGACAAACAAGAAAACCCATACACCCCACCCCACCCCATCTCCAGCAACTCCTGCCATTGCAAACACCGGAATGGAATAACACCCCAGCTTCCCTTTGCAGCCAGCAGCAGATCTGTCTGTTAGCAAACAATTTGTGTCTTCCATGTAACCTTGCATTTGGGAATGGCAACCAGGCAGGCATTGCTGAAGGGGGTTGGGAGAAGGGGGTTAGAGAGTGAGAGGTTGCTCCAGGGAATGCCAGATTTCTCCCTCACCTCTCAGTGACCTCCGGGAGAAGTGTGTGCGTCTACAGTTGGGTTGGATAGGGCAATGACCCTTCTGCCCTCCCCAGCATGAGGACAGTGTTTGCAGCACATGGTGAGTGGAGAAGAATCAACAACCCACTCGCCCCTTCCTTTTTGTTTGGCAAGGGCTGGATCACAAACACAGCACAGTGGATCCTGGAGAGTCTGGAAGCAACCGCTCATTAGAGCTATTATGAAAGGTCATCTGAGGTCTTCGTTCTCTGCCCTCATCTCATAGGGTTTCTGCAAGGCCACCTGTGCTTTGGAGAAGAGAGCGGAAGTGAGCAGTGTCTATTTAGTTTTCCCCAAACTGGCACCCTCCAATTTTTTTTTTATTGTAATTCCCATCAACACCATCAGCAGGCTAGTCCATATTAAGGCCGGCAATGTTTCTGTAACTAAATAACGTGGTGGGACTGTGAGTGTATTCAGAACTGCATCATACCAGACCCGGACAACCTTTTGTCTATCAATTCTAGGGCTGCATTCCTTTGGGGGTGATCTCTTGGGGGCCACATGTTGGTAGTGGGTTATTCCTAAGTCAGCAGTGGGTGGCTTAGGCTTTTTTTCTCTTTCTGACACCCGGCTTCCTCTCTTTCTCTTCTTCCTCATCCGGTGGGCTGTAAGGAGAGGGATAAGTTTGAGCTGATAGCTTGCAGAGGCCTCTTGAAGTTAGGCTCTTTTTAAAAGTGTGGATCCTTATGTAGTCAAAGTGGTGCAATCCACATACAACAAGGCTTGCACAGGCTTGCACAAAGGTTTCCTGAAGTATAAAAAGCATTCTTTGGCAAATAAATCAATATGGAAGTGATGGCTATTCCCTATTGTTTGTCCTCAACAGTTGATATCTAAAGACTTACTGCTTCTGTACCTGGAGGTTCTGCTTAGCTATTATACTTAATAACCACTGACTGATAATTCTATGAATTTGACTGATATTTTTGAAAAGCTGTCTAAGCTAGTGACTTGCCACCACCTCTCACAGCATTGCAAGGGTGAGAAACCTGAGGCTTAGGGGGCAAAAGCAGGCTTCCAAGCCTCTCTCTTTCTAGTCCTTTGAACAATCCCTGGGCCGCACCTCCTCTCCACAGCCCACAACTCTCACTAGCTCTAGTTCACACCTGTTTTTGCCTGGCTGGAATATGTCACTGAACTCTGATAATGCTTGTCTGGATGGAAGATAGAGAGGCATAAAATCTTGCCTACTGTACAGATGTAAATTTGCATTCATTGGCTCACTCACTTAGGTCTTTGGCCCTTTCCACCACTGACATGTGGTCCTCTGAAAGCTGCCCAGAGGGGAATCTGACCCTTGGGCTGAAGAAAGCTTTCTCACCCTTGTGGTCCTGAGTTCCATAGGTCAGGTGTGCTTGCCGTAACAATCTTGCTTTCCCTTCTACATCCCTGGGGGCACCTGGGAAGGGGAAGGGAGGCCTTCATCAGTTGCTACAGCAAAACAGTTGGCTCCCACAGTTGGCCCCCAGGCAAACCAAGGCCCGGGGGCCAGATCCGGCCCAATCACCTTTTAAATCTGGCCCGCAGATGGTCTGGGAATCAGCATGTATTTACATGAGTAGAATGTGTCCTGTTATTTAAAATGCATCTCTGTGTTATTTGTGGGGGCTGCCTGGTGTTTTTACATGTGTAGAATGTGTACTTTTATTTAAAATGCATCTCTGGGTTATTTATTTGTGGGGCATAGGAATTCATTATCCCCCCCCCCCAAAAAAATATAGTCCAGCCCCACACAAAGTCTGAGGGACAGTGGGCCAGCCCCTTGCTGAAAAAGTTTGCTGGCCCCTGCCCTAGATGGTTGTTTAGAGTAACTTGGCTGGCCTGGAGGCAACTGAATCTTTTGGCCCACGCTCAGCCTGGAAGGTGGAGAACGTTATTTTTGAAAAGCAATTTCTTCCTCCTCATTGCCATAATCTTGTTATGAGAAACTGTCAATATCTGGCGCAGGGCTTTCAAAAGAGAGAGCATTAGTAACATTGTGGCGTCACTGATCACAGTTCCTCTGTGAACAAATACACATGTTCTCTGTGTTTCCTTCTTTGAATCATCAGAACCAAGCAAGCATCAGGACTGTAAAAGGCAACCTGTTTACATCGTCTTCTTTAATCCCTGCCAGTTTTACACAGGGGGCTTCCAAGCTAAAAGACAGGCAGCACAGAAGGAAAAAGGGATGGGGAGGGCAAAAGAAAACAGTTCCACCCTGTGTCAAGGTATTTTGCGTTTACTATGGGTACACTATGTGATAAATTACACAACAGAATTGTGTGCATGAATTATATAACAGAATCTATGTTGCCTGCTGGGTAAGGGCACCTGTGCTTTGTTTGTGTGGGTGATATGTATGGCTTGCATGGTTTAGTTTAGAGCATTTTGTTTTGGGGGCAACTCCCATCTCTTGCGGGGGTGCAATTAGTGCCAGCACCGTCCATTAAGAGTTTGGGTGTAATCTTCGATACCTCCCTCTCTATGGAGGCACAGATTACAGCTATAACAAAGGCGGCATTTTTTCATCTCCTCAAGCTAAGCAGTTGGCCCCTTATCTCTCTCGTCCTGACCTAGCCACTGTGATCCACGCGACGGTCACCTCCAGACTGGATTATTGTAACTCGCTCTACGTGGGGCTGCCCTTGAGACTGACCCAGAAACTCCAGCGGGTGCAGAATGCCGCGGCGAGACTCCTTATGGGGTCTTCGCTGCGAGATCACATTCATCCGGTACTATACCAGCTGCACTGGATCCCGGTGGAGTACAGGATCAGGTTAAGGTGCTGGTTTTAACCTTTAAAGCCCTATACGGCCTAGGACCCTCGTACCTACGGGACCGCCTCTCCTGGTATGTCCCACAGAGAAATTTACGGTCTGCAAATAAAAACACCCTAAAGATCCCAGGCCACAGAGAGGTTAGGCTGGCCTCAACTAGAGCCAGGGCCTTCTCGGCTGCGGCTCCAATCTGGTGGAATGCTCTGTCACAAGAGACTAGG
Source organism: Podarcis bocagei (assembly GCF_964188305.1). Classification (NCBI taxonomy): domain Eukaryota; kingdom Metazoa; phylum Chordata; class Lepidosauria; order Squamata; family Lacertidae; genus Podarcis; species Podarcis bocagei. Next base: position 34,363,515 of record NC_138129.1, read on the forward strand.
GCCCTGCGGGACCTGACATCTTTCCACAGGGCCTGCAAGACAGAGCTGTTCCACCAGGCCTTTGGTCAGGGCCCACCCTGACTTCCTCCTCTGGCAATCTGCACAGAATTTTGCTTAACGATTGCCATCAATTTGATTTTAATTAATTTCTATAATGAAATGTTTTTAGAATGTTGGATTATTTGATTGTTGTTAGCCACCCTGAGCCCGGCTTCGGCTGGGGAGGGTGGGATATAAATAAAATGATGATGATGATGATTATGATGATGATGATGATTGTGTGTTGCACACTGCCATTGACAAATGGCCATCTCCTCTCAGCTCCTTATTGCTCCTGTCAGTTGATTCTCCAAGCCCGGCAACCCTGTTCCTTGGGAGTATCACATGAACATCCACTCAGCAAACACTATTTGTTGAGTGCTTGGCACACTGCTATCATCTGCACCCATTGGCTTGTGAGTGGAATTGCCATAGTGATGCTGCCAGGCGCTCAGGGCCTTGGCACTGACACTCCCAGGGAGGAAGCAAAGGTCACTGAATCAAGCCTCTGGGGGAAATGGGGAAATTCCCTGCTCTCAGAGACTGTAAATGCGAATGTAAACAGAATGTAAATGACGGCCCAAAAACAGAGTCCTGCATTGCCTTCTGGCCACCCTCACCCCAGGCAGTGCCATCTACTAAGTCATCAGCAGAATACAGAAAAAAACAAAAACCAGGTGTCTCGGCTAAAGAGCAATAGCTTCTTTCTTTGTGATGCATACTGAAAGAGGAAATTCTTTCTCAAGGGTCACTAATAAGGACTAGAAGATGGATACATTATTTGGAAAAGGGCTGCCTTGATACCGCGATGATTAACTCTAAACTTATACACAGATTTAGCATCCAGACCTCTTACAGCAGTCAGCGTGGACTTTTGCTTTCTAGTAGGAAGCAATCCCTCTCAACGCCACTGGGAGGCATGGAAAGGGGTGAGCACGCAGCTGGCGGAATCTGGGTGCGGCTTGTGTGCTGCCAGCCAGTTTTGCTCTTGTGAATTACCTGGGAAGCTGCTGATAAGGTCAGCAACCAAAAGGTTCACATAGCCATTACCTCTGCAAAGGGCATGATGCAAGAGAATCCCCTTTATATACGCACAGGAGGCTATACCTTTATACAATGCGTGTGTGTGTTGCTCCTAACTTATCCCCTCCAATAGCTTTTAAGCTCAGTAAAGTCCAGACAGTTGGATCCATAGTTTCACTGAAAAGCCAGATGCACAGCACTTAGCTGTCAATCCCTGTTCTTCAAGGCGAGGAGACCATAGCTCAGCCCCAGAGCATATCCGATGCAGGCAGAAGGTCTCAAGTACAATACCTGACATCTCCAGTTGTTGTTGTTGTTGTTAAAAGGATCCCTTAACAGGTGAATTTGGGAGGGGGGAGAGAGAGCAAAAGATATTTGCTGTGGAAAGCTGCTGCACTAGATAGTCTGGCTTAGCATGAGCTAGCTCTGCATCTGCGCAAATGGGACTGATCTACTAGCGGGGGTGTAATGAAATATTTAAAATAACTCTGCGGTGTTTTATAAGTTAACAATGATCAACTTTTTAAGGTATTCACTGCTCAATTTGCTTGTGTGTGTGTGGGGGGTCTGTGTCTGGGACACACAGATCCACCAGATTTGGAGATTTCTCCCATTTCCACACTGAGCTACAGCTTCAAGAGGAGGCTTATGTGCACCTGTGATGACTCACAGTACTTAACTTTGGGTTTAATCATTTCAGGGCACCACCATCATCATCATCATGCTCTCCACTGCACTGCACACCAGTTTCAGAAGGCTGGGGGAAAGCTGAGGCGTGAACCCTTATATTAGCAACTGACTAGGAAAATAATGCCCCGGGCTGCTCCAGCAGAACAGCCTACTGGGCCAGTTCTCCCTCTTGCAATAAATCCATTTTTGTGATTCAGCAGGTGCTTGTGATTCAGCAGGCTAAACCCAGTCACCTCTGAAAACTCCAAGGATACTGAAGCAAGCCAGGAAACTTGCCAGTTGATGGGCATCACTTACATGCTAATTATGCGTTTAGGCAAATCAGCAGGGTGAATCTGTAGTAAGAGCCGTCTCATTGGCCCTGGAGGGAAAAGGCAGTCAGCACCATGGTAAATACCAAAATAGCACAGCAGGTAGAAAATAAAGTGTACTGTGGCAACTCGGATATTAACTGGCTTATTGGGAGTGGGTGGCACTGTGGTCTAAAGCACTGAGCCTCTTGGGCTTGCTGATCAGAAGGTCGGCAGTTTGAATCCGCGTTCCCGTTGCTCTGTCCGAGCTTCTGCCATCCTAGCAGTTCAAAAGCATGCCAGTGCAAGTAAATAAATAGGTACCGCTGCGATGGGAAGCTAAACAGTATTTCCATGCACTTTGGTTTCTGTCACAGTGTTCCATTGCGCCAGAAGCAGCCACATGACCCGGAAAGCTGTCTGTGGACAAACGCCAGCTCCCTCAGCCTGAAGCAAGATGAGCACCGCACCCCATAGTTTCCTTTGACTGGACTTAACTGTCCAGGAGTCCTTTACCTTTTTAGTTTTTTATTGGAGTATTTTTAAGCTTTTTAAAAACAAGAGTTGGCTTATTGTGTTTGTTTGTTTATTTAAAAACATATCCTGGCTACCATTGTTTTGAATCACTGAATGATGGTAGGATCCAGCGAGTGCATGAGAAGGGGAATGAAAAAGAAAAAAGGGAATAGCCCCCACTTAAGTGAGTCCCCATGTATGTATATCTGGTGCTGTCAGAAGAAGCCCTGGGGTGAGGGTCTGCGCTTTACTTAATGGGATGTGGCTCATATGGTGTTCTGCCAAAGATTGTCACTGTGAATTAAATTAAAGCAATTGCCTTTGTATAGCAGGAAAATAAACACCTAGCCAGCTGAACTCCTTTTGCATTGCAGAAGAGCAGCACAAAAGGACAGGTTATGCCCAGACTTACTGTCTCCATCTCCCAGGATGATTATGTGGAAGCCCAAACACAGGGGAAGTCATTGAGAGGTCAACCAACTTGGGCCACTGGTAGTTTGGAGGTGTCAAAACCTTCCTAATACCAAAAAATTAAGAAGAGGGGGGAATGGATGACTCTCTTATAAATGGAATCTCATTTACACTTGTGAAGAGATCCATGACTTGGAGCATGGAAGGCAGATTAAGAACTGGTTGTGGGTGGGCTTGTGCCTCCAGAGGTGAAGTCACACCAATGCATTAGCAGTGACCTCCCCGGGTACAAACTTAGATGAAGGCATTGAAGGGGAGCTCATCAAATTTGCAATGCCAGCAGACTGGGAGGGGTGGCTAATGCTGTTGAAAACAGAATCAGGATTCAATATGACCAGTAGATTGGAGAATCGGGGCAAATCTAAGAAAATGAATTTTAGTAGGGACAATAGTACGGTTCTACACTTGGGCAGGAAGAACAAACTGCACAAATATAAGACGGGGGACACCTGGCTTGCCAGTAGTACATGTGAAAAAGATCTAGGGGTCTTAGTAGACCACAAGCTTAACACGAGTCAACAGGATGATGCAGCAGCAAAAAAAGCTATTGCTTTTTCTAGGTTGCATCAACAGAAGTATAGTGCACTGATCAAGAGAAGTAATAGTCCTGTTCTATTCTACTTGATCAGACCACACCTGGAGTACTGTGTCCAGTTCTGGGCCACATATTTTAAGAAGGATATCGACAAGCTGGAACGTGTTTTGCAACCCCCGAGCCAAGGAGATAAGTAACTATAGAACCTTTAGAAGACATCTGGGGGCAGCCCTGTATAGAGAAGTTTTTTTTAATGTTCATGTTTCATTATGTTTTTATATATGTTGGAAGCTATTGTTATTATTGAATAGGACATCCCTATTTTCATTGGGGAATTGTTGGAGGGTATGCCTTTGGCTAAGGAAGCATTCACGTTTCATTTGCCAGCTTGTTCTAAAGATGGATTGCTCACCTCGCCCAGCCTCTGAGACTGGCCCAGCTCTTGATCTTAGGCTCAGAAGCCACTTAGTGCTGAAAAAGGCATTGCCCTGAACCCCAGCCCGCCTGCTGAGTTTGCTTACTCAGAAAAGGTCAGTGGCAATCATCCAAAAATGAAATGAAATGAATTGACATAATTACAATGCTGGTATCTACTAATCAAATCACTAAGGCAGAATGGTGAGGTCAGTGGCCCTCCCTCCCCACACTAGTTGACCAATCAAAATACTTGATTAGTGTTGTGTTGTCAGAGAACACTTTTCTACCACCGATTTGTGTATCTCCTCACAAACATCTCAACTCAAATGTTTCTGTTTTGTCCAGAAAATAAGCAAGCTCGGACAAAAAAACAAAACAAAACCTTCCTTAATGGTTTCGTATCAAAATCATTTTTACTATATAGTGAGGACGACTAACATTTTTGGGGATGTTAAATGTCAAAAGCATAGTCTGAGGCTTTAAAGTTCAAATGTTTTGAACTAAAATCCGGAAATTATTCTAGATTTATGTGAAAATGTGTCCTAGCTCTAGTGTTTATGAGTCGCTTTATGTGAAATGAGGCAAATAAAAAATATGCAAATTGTTGCTTCACACTGAAGGTTGAACTAAAAGCTTTTGTGTTTTTATCTTGTATTTTTATGCTATGAACTGCCCTGAAATCTACGGATAAAGGGCGGTATACAAATTTAAACAAACAAATAAATCAAATCCAACTAGCCATGCAGAAGGAGGGAGAATTGCAAGCCGGTTTCAACTCAAGCCAGTTGCAAACCTGAAGCACAGCTGAAATGCAACTGAGGAAGGGACCTGGGGTTTCTGCACCTGCGATCCTGGCAGAGAGATGTGAAACTCCATTGAAAGTTAACACGATACCAGGCAGGGGGAGGAAGAGGGGATCAGGAGACAATCTGAAAATGCCACAGCCTATTGAGAACCGTTTCTATGGAGATAATCCGCGCCCTGCTAGTTAATGCCAAGCTATTCTAAAAACATTCAGCTATAAGAGAGTGGCCGCCTGGCAGGTTTTAAACTGGCTTAGGAGGGTGGTTGCTTTTTCTATTAAAAAAGAAGAAGCTTTGCCATCTCTTTTGGGATCTTTTTTTCTTTCCCAAAGGGCAGAACCAAAAGATCTGCAGCTGTTTGTGGCAGTGTACAGCTTCCCAGGTGGCTTTTTTTAATGGAGTACATTGTGTGCAGCTGTTTTCCTATTAGCATGTCTTCCTTTTGGTCGTTGTTGCTCAGACAAACTAGATGGCTAGATGGTGCTGGCCAGACAGACTGATGTATCTGGGCAACTTGGGCAGCTCCATGTTGATTTCTGAGCATGTTCCTCCGGCTACAGTGATGTGATGATCAGACCTTTCAAGCCAATGCCCCCAAGTCAAGCCTGGTCCCAAAGGAACGTTAATGACTACTGTGCTGCAAGGTGCTGGTGCTCGGAGCAAGCCCATCAGGCAGCCCAAAGCACATGGTGGATGTGATGTTGAAACAGAGTGTGCAATATGTACTGGGTGTGCATGAACACTGTTACATAGTTCATCGGCTTTCCTCCCATGGACTATACCTAAAAAACCCATCTCATCTTGTATATACCCAATTTATCCCTGCGCTTTGCAGCAGATGGCCCTCTGCAGATACCATCTTATCAGGAGATCCATTCCAAACAATATAAAAACCAGGCCTGGTAGCAGGCCACCCTTTGGCATCCACCTTCTTTGTTGCTTTTTCGGGACCTACGGAAGACCTTCTTTTTTCAACAAGCCTTTTAGATGGAGATCTTTATCCCAGTCTACATCTATAATTGGAGCTATTCTTATATATGGAATTCTTTTTCATGGCTTTTATACTTGTCTTGTTTCATGGTTGCAACTGTTTTGTTTGTTTTATAATTATACTTATTTTTTTTGGTAGCTGTAACCTGCCCTGGGGCCTTAAGGTAAAGGGCAGCTACGAAATCGAGTAAATAAATGAATATGTGATCACTGAAATAGATTAAAGCCATAAAAGCAAACCAGCATTTTCCCACAACCCAGCCAGTTGGGGGGAACACGAATAACATTTATCCTCAATAGCACTAATCCAGATTCCTGCATTGCAGGCGGTTCAGCTAGATCACCCTCAGGATCCCTTCCAACTCTACAGCTGAAGTCTTCAACCAATGGACAATCTGCTGTCTGAAAAGCAGCTGGGACAAGGAGCATCTCTTAATCACTTATTTGTTGACTGTTGCATGTGTGCAAAAGGCCCATGTGACTAGCTTCTCCCACATGTTTGGAGAAATATTGAGATGCATTCTGGACTGGCATTGGGGAAAACGTCATGGGAAGACTGCTCCCATCATTGCACAATGACATGACCAAGCTTTTTACCCCGGCCTTTGACATCTGAGATGTGGTTTTCAGGGCCTACCCTATTCCTGTGATTGTAACCTGTTTTAGTTGCTTTTAAATTAAAATTTGAAATGTCATAACCCATCCTGGGACCTGCTGGTGAAGGGCCGATTGTAGTAGTAGTATTAGTATTAGTATTAGTATTAGTATTAGTAGTAGTAGTAGTAGTAGTAGTAGTAGTGAAGGGCCGATTGTAGTAGTAGTAGTAGTAGCAGTAGTAGTAGGGACACGGGTGTCGCTGTGGATAAAACCTCAGCGCCTAGGACTTGCCGATCGCATGGTCGGCGGTTCGAATCCCCGCGGCGGGGTGAGCTCCCGTCGTTCGGTCCCAGCTCCTGCCCACCTAGCAGTTCGAAAGCACCCTTAAGTGCAAGTAGATAAATAGGTACCACTTTATAGCGGGAAGGTAAACGGCGTTTCCGTGTGCTGCTCTGGTGCCGGTTCGCCAGAGCAGCTTCGTCACGCTGGCCATGTGACCCAGAAGTGTCTCCGGACAGCGCTGGCCCCCGGCCTCTAGAGTGAGATGAGCGCACAACCCTAGAGTCTGTCAAGACTGGCCCGTACG